>NC_081178.1:3042253-3347253 GCF_012432095.1 Onychostoma macrolepis | reverse complement strand
ATTACTGGCCTAGACGTAGTGTAGAATTATACTCTTTGTCATATAATCTATGTTTATATGGTTAAAATGGGGAAGAATCCCCAGTTTTTCACGGTGCCTTTTGTGTCCCAATGAAATAATCTAACAGAATTAATATAACAACAAATAAATTTGTGATTTAAAAACATAACAATAATATGGAGTTTATTTTGTGTCTTTTTTATTCAATCAAACATACTGTGTTTGAGAGCAAAACTAATTATTTTGAAATTAAAAAATAAAGGTTTGCAAAAAGATTCTTCTTAAGGCTCAAAAATAAAGAAATTGAAAACAAAATAATTTGCAGTGCGTGTAAATCTTTGAAAAATCATATTTTTCTTTGTGCACTTCAAACACTTTTCATCACGAACCACAAATGTTGCTCTCTTTTCTGCTCTCTTTTTTTGCGGGTCTAAAACTTTTGTTTGCGAGTGAAGCTGTGTCTCAGTGGGCGGTCTCTACACACCAGGATGAAAGGCCTTTTTCTATTGGTCACTCTCGATTGAAGTCACAGGTCGACCACGCCCACTACGTTTCCCCAGAATCCCCGCCTCTGCCGCCGCCAGTCTGACAGAAGAGCGAGCGAGGTCATATCAGGGCTCTCAAATTATAGCAAAAGTTTGGAGTGAGATTAGGGGAGGGGCCACGCAAAGGGGAGGAGTCACACAAAGGGGAGGAGCAAGTCAAATATTTGCAACACCCAAGTTTTTGCTAGCAGTTCGATTTTACCTATTGTTCATAATTGACCAGCACAAATAGAAATTATAACATCTGGCAAATCTGATGAAAGACAAATTCATTCTAATAAAATGAAAAGATTTATGTATTTAGAAATACAAATGCATCAAAAATAAAAAGAAATTTTGCCCCAAACAAGCCAACTGAACAGCAGTACTTAATGTACATACTGTACACAGACAGTGGGATTACAGTACTTACCCTGAGCATGTATGTCAAGCTGTGTGTGTGTGTGTGTGTGTGAGAGAGAGAGAGAGAGAGACAGAGAGAGTACACATTTCAGCTTATGTTTTTGTTTTTTTGTTTTTTCTGTTGTAAATGTTTGTTGCACATTTTGATGCCTGATGACGGGGTAGAGGACTCCCACATAAAGCACTGTCGTGATAGATAATAGCGTTCCATCCAGAGCCAAATTGTTTCTAGTTTTGGTTTTGTTAAGACCCACCATGGAAAACACATTGCATCTGAATTTGAGTGGGGAAGCCACAGTGCTTTATATGCACTCTAAAAATGGCTGGGTTAAAAATAGCCCAATTGGCAACCCAGTGCTGGGTAAATATTGGCCCGAACACATGCTGGTTTACACATTTTAACCCAGCAGGCTGGATTGTTGAGAAAACCCAAGATATAGTCATTTTTACCATTTATGTGTTTGCATTTTTGTGTTTCTGGGTTATTCTTGCTGGGTTATTCTCATAATTTTGCCTATGCTTAACAAGACAATCATGGATTAATAAATAATGAAGAATACAGGTTATTTAGACTGTTAAAAAATATTTTTAATGCCAACTGACATTCACAAATGTGTTAAAATTTATACCAATGACAAACATGCAATTTTCTTTCTTTCTTTTTTTTTTTTGTCCAGAAATGCAAAAATGACAGAAATACAGTTCTGTACCCTATCCACTATAGAAATACAGAAATACAGTACCGCTCCCTATCCACTATATACTGCACTATGTCGGGTGTCAGCCATTTTGTAGTGCTGTCCGAATTCTGAGGGTGCATCCGAAATCGCATACTTCCCTACTATATAGTGTGCGAAAAACAGTATGCGAGGCGAGTAGTATGTCTGAATTCAGAGGGCGCATCCTAAATCGCATACTTCCCTACTATATAGTATGCGAAAAACAGTATGTGAGGCGAGTAGTATGTCCGAATTCATAGTATTCGAAAAATAGTAGGCGAGAATACCCGGATGACCTACTACTTCCTTCCGAATTCTGTAGTAGGCATACGATGGACACTTTACTATCCCATGAGGCCGCGGGAGAAGCCGCGTCATATTCGAAAAATGGCGGAAAGCCGCGACGCGGCTGTCTTTAAGTGTAAAGTACCTCAGGGAAAAGCATTGTTGATGTTCATTGTGGTTAACTTGTACTTGTTTAACATTATCCAAGTAAACCACTGACTTGTTGAGGGTTAAACAAACAGATGAAACCATTGTGTGAATTGGGTGTAATAAGATCTCTAATCATTACCGATCAGATGGAGTTACGTTAACCTCAACATCAGCTTGTTACAGCTTTCTTTAAATAGACGGTTCGTTAAGAGGCGCAGTGAAATGGGCTCTTTAAATTTTCGCGCTGTTGTGAAGACGCATGACACGTGACAACATCAACATGGCGGATGTAGTACCTCCGAATTCCATTCATACTACCCTCATTCATACTATAGAACGTACTTTTTTAACGGTGGAGTAGTACGTTTGAATTCAAATGTAGTACCTACACAAGTAGTATGCGATTTCGGACGCAGCCTAAGTGAACGACTTCTTTCACTACTTTGTACCCACAATGCATTCTGATTTCGAGTGCACAACCGACGTACACTGGCTGAAGCACTATTTCCCACAATCCAATGCGGAGAACCGACCAGCTGTTAGAGAGAGCGGGAGCGAGCGAGTTTGAATGAGAGATGCGTTTAATTTACAAAAATGATGATTTTTAAAAAATGTTCGTTTATAGCTTATTCATTCTTATGTTAAATTAACGGTCGCCTGAAGGCGCTCTATGGCCATTGTCATCTTATTTGAGTGCAAAAACGCTGCTCGGGAGAGTTTCAAGATACTACAAACAATCAATAGCTACATAAAATTATTAACATGTGCTAATGTGAGTTTATTTTTGTTGACAACATTTTAATAGCATTTAATGATTATGACCATATAAGCATTACAAAACAAATTAATAATATACCATCAATGAAACCACAAAGCTGATTACAATATAAAGTCGTTTTAAGTGTTATTGCTATTAATATTATTTTCTAAAATGAGGTACATGTAATATAAAAGTACATAGGTGACTAAGATGTTTTTTCAACAGCTAAGTCTCACGAGCAGTGTAACGTTACAGGTCACCGTCCGAATCCGTTCACTTCATTTCGTTCACTCCTTTCTAATATAGTGCACTCAACTGCCTTACACTATACAGGGATAAGTGAAAGAGTGAACGAGTGAGCGATTTCGGACACAGAATTCGGAGAGCACTACAAAATGGCTGACACTACCCGACAGTGCATTAGTGCAGTGGTTCCCAACCCAACCTGGGAGGCGCGCCCCAGAGTTCACAGCGGGGGGCGCGCGGGAGCAGATGAGGTAGGGCTGGGCGATAACTACAATTATAGTGATATAATTTTCCTCGACAAAACAAGTTTGATAAACATTCAATATTATGTTTATGCGGCTAAAGCGGAAGAAAACAGCGCTACTCATTTGAACCGCGCCACATAACCGCTCGCTTCAAACAGCTGGGCAGCTCAGAGCGCGCTGACTAGAGCAGATCACGCGAGCACTAAACAGCGCTGTGAGATCCAGTGAGAAGCACAAATCACTGGTATAAACTAGTATCAGTCGATATCAGTCAACTGATTTAAACTAGTTTAAATCCAGATAAAACAGCAGAAAAACACTGTGTGCAACGATACAGTCAGAAGGCTCTACAAATCGCCATCGTTTACCAGGGATTTACAGTAGTAACATTAACTGCACAATGGTATTGTGGCAGAAATGTGTGCTATTTATATCAAATTTATTATATTAATGTAGACGTGTATTAAATGTATTAAAGGAGTAATGGAATGTAACTACACTCTATTTGTGATTAAGCTATAGGTTAGCGTTTGTGCATTTATAATAAATGTATTTAGACTACTGTTTTACATATAAATAGGCTACCTAGAAACCATCTTGGATTTTTACCACAGTATTGAGGTGCTATATGTGTGGTTTTAACTCTGGTTATCATGATGTAAATGTATGCTATGGAAGAACATTAATTGTTCCGTGCACCGTGTGTCTCACGGTGAATGCGTGAGACTTGAGAGCCCTGTCTTGTCATGGCGAGCAACAGGTCGTTTACTGGGTAAGATAACTAATTTAACATCTTAAACTCAGTGACAAAGTGAACTTAATTATTCTAGCTGACAGCCCCCAATAGTAAAGCTTAAGGACTGGCATAAAGTTGGCTTGATGTTGGACGTTCGATATTCGCATATTTAGGGACCGTCTCTAAAGTTACATGCGATATTGGTAGATGAACAGTTTATAGTTTGTGTTATGACTGTAAGTCATTCTCCTCAAATGCTATTGAGCTTTAAATTTGCGTTTGAGCCCATTCGGTACTGAAAAATAGCAATTTTTACATATGATTTACAGTTTATTTTAATAAATATAAAAAATGTTAAAGGTGTGCATTATAGTTGACACCTAGATGAACAGTTTATAGTTTGTTTTATGACTGTAAGTCATTCTGCTCATATGCTATTGAAGTTAGAAAAATATACCAATATCGCATGTAACTTTAGAGACGGTCAAGCCAACTTTACGTCAGGCCAATATTTTCAGAGATTATAGATTATTATAGCTCCAGTGAAGTCGGGTGGGTAACGCACATCAAATCACTAGCCCATTTGGCGGGTTGTGATTCATAAATTATGTCCGTATGCATGATCAAGTCTATTATCTGCACCCAACAGCTGTTCAAAATCATGCAGCGTCACGTACAGTTTGCCATTCAGTTTTCTAAAATACAACGATTTGGGACCGATGTCTGTACATTCTGACTTCACCCTAGTCTGCAACTGTGTATTGTGCATTTTAATAACAGGTTGTTTTTTTTTCAAAGGTACTTACTTCATTTACTTCAGTAGTAACGAATGATAATCAGGACTTGTGAGCCAGTACCACTGTAGCCTTGCAGAGACTTTGCTTTGAAGACCTTTTAATTAACATTTCAATATGTCCCTGACTTCTAAGGGGTGTTTAAGAAGAATCTTTTTGCAAACTTTTATTTTTTAACTACAAAATAATTAGTTTTGCTCTCAAACACAGTATGTTTGATTGAATAAAAAAAGACACAAAATAAACTCCATACTCCCCTCTCCCTCGCTCAGTCAAGCCTCATAAATGATCAAAAATAGAACATTATAGAGGAGTGAGAGAAACATGCTTGTGTTTTCAGTGTCGGAATCCTGGTTGAGAAATGATGTATCCTTCTAGAAGTGACGTCACTTGATTGTACAGTATTTTACAAGGGTTTTATTTTAATGACGGTAACAGGGCTGACATGAAATCAGGGGACACCAATAAAATGATTTATATTTTATAAAAAAAATACTTAATGAGATTGTATTTAGAACAATATGCAAATGTGATTTTGTATAATTTAACCCTCAATTTGGGAATTAAAAGTCCTGCTGAAAAAGAACAATCATAGCGAGGGACAGGCCAAACACCTTACCCTTATCAGCATAAATGCTATTTAAAATAATTTTTAATTTACTTTAATTTGATGTAATATTGATAAAAGACTAAATAGGGGAGGGGCATCATCCAATGTCAATACTGTTACCCTTTTTAAAATGTAAATTTAAACAATTACTTATTACATTTAATATAATCAATATCTGCATGCATCTAATTACAATACCATTAAAACAGTAGATCTCTTAGAAATGTAATGTGCTCAGTCAACAAAGAACTGACTTTAACTGAAAAATTGTCTGTTTGCTATTGTCCTCCCACATTATCGACACTATTTTCCTGTTTAACATTGTAAAGTTGCTTTGACAATCTGCATTGTGTAAAGTGCTAAATAAATAAAGGTGACTTGATTGACTAATACAACTATGGCAAGTTTACAACTATATGCAATTTAAAATGGTAAAACTTTACAGTATTATGTAAACAAATATGTGCAGTGAAGCACACGTGTGTCCTGTCATCCCTGTTACTCTGGTCAAACCTGTTGCTGTCATTAATTTCCTAAAAATTGTAAAAATGATATTTGATACAACTTTCCAGGTTTTTCTATTGTAACTTTAACTATATTTAATTTTGGACAAAGCCCTTTTTGTATATCTCTTGTAAAAAAAAAAATACGGAGCCCTTTACAGGACATTGTGGTGGGAAAAATTCGGGGTGGGAGGAAAATTTTTTCAAATGTTTTCCGTTCTCTAGCAAAACCATTTGATTTCGGAAAAACGCTTCCTGTTTACTTTGCAGCTTGCAGTGGTTACAGCTCGTATGTTCACAATGGAGCGGTTCATAGAGTTTTATTTTGAACTTGGACTCAAATAAATTAATAAGTAAGTGCTTAGTTCAAGGCACGGTTTTGGGACATAATAAAACGCTTAATGTGGATTAATGTTTTAAAACAGTGACTTGGAGGACCAAATTCGATAATAATAAAAGCTGATACAATTATTAGGCTAATATGAATAACCTTATTAATAATATTACTAAGCAGAATAGCCAGAATATGAACGCAACGCCCTGCACGTAGCCTAAGCTTTTTCTCCCCCATAAAAGCTTAGTAGGCTATAATGAAAACGGTGATTTAAAAATACCAAATCCGTTGCATTCATATTCTGGGCTATTCTCCTTTATTAATAGTAATATTATTAATAAGGTTATTAATATAAACCTAACAATTTTATTAGTATTTATTATTATCGAATTTGGTCCTAATGTCACTGTTTTAATACATTAAGCCACATTAAAGCGTTTTAGAATGTCCCAAAACCGTGCCTTGAACTAACCACTGTCTGACTGTATTTCTTTATACTTGAATCAAAGTTCAATATAAAACTCTATGAACCGCTCCATTGTGAACATACGAGCTGTAACCACTGCAAGCTGCAAAGTAAACAGGAAGCGTTTGTCCGAACTCAAATGGTTTTGCGAGAAAACGCAAAAGTTTCTCGAGAGAACGCAAAACATTTGAAAAAAATGTTTTCCTCCCACCCTGAATTTTTTTCATTCACCCCGAATTTTTCCCACCACAATGTCCTGTAAAGGGCTCCGTTAAAAAAAAAAAAATTCTTAATTGACGTGGTCAAAATTTAAAACAAAACTCCAAAATGTGAAACAATCACAGTGAAAATAGTCACTTAAATGTTGTGTATATATGTGAAAATTATCACATAGTTGTTCTAATTAAACTATAGTATATAGTAACGCTTGTGTCTGTAACAGGGTTGAAAAAATAGTAATAAAATAATAAATGGTATAGCCTGAGATGGCACAATACAATTTCTTGTCATTTTAAGGTGTCTTATTTCATGGATATATAAAAATGTTGATTAAACTTTTTTTTTTTTCAAATGGAAAAGGTACCGATTTCGTGGAATGACCTTTAAAGCCCATCACTGACGTGGTGTGTCTGTCTCATTCCAATAAATCTGCATCATATGAGAAACTTTGTAATGTGCCAAGGAGCTTGGAACAAACTGACCATTTTTTGTCTCTGCATGAATTAAAGCTGTAGAATCTTAATCCAGAAATCAAATCCAGATCTGATCGATTTTTTAATCCACAGTGTTGTTGGCTCTCATAAGAGGGAACAAGGGACAGAAACTGACAGGTAAATGCATGTTTTATCACACACTTGTCTATAGACCACAACATGTGGTAAAATTCAGTGCCTACAGATGTTTTCTGCCTGATCCTCAAAACAACAAAAGATTTCATATCATACAGTATTAAATCTATTCCGAGCACAGCACTGAGTAAATTCAAGTGCAGATTTTAATAATTTATCATGTACGTAGATCTAGTGTCACAGAGACATCGTCACACAACAAGCATCCAGACATTTTTAGCATAGTCAGCAAAAAAAAATCTTTTGACTGAAAATTTTTCCTCGGCCAAACCCCGTTCCACAGCCATACCTGTCACACACCCAGTTTAACAGCCGTGTTTTTCTTCTTGTAATTAGGAGCGCTTGTCCTCCTAATTTAAAAAATTTAGAAGCACCTTCTAATCAATAATAAAAAAATTCTGATCAATAATTAGCCTTCTTAATACGAGGTGACATTTGACTCAAAGTCATTTAAAGGGGAATTCTTTTTACCTTTGTAAATGCATTTTTCTACTTTTATTAAATGTATGCAGTGTTTCTATAGGATTTATTCCAGCTGTGGTGGCAGGACTGTTTCCCATGGACCACGCCCCCTCCCCACCCAAGAATCACCTGCACTCAGAATTGAATTTATTTTAACTAAAAAAGACAAGTAAATAGTAAATAATAAAATAAGAACAAATAAATTAATGACAATCAATAGCACAAACAAAAACAACAACAAGATACAAATGAAATTATCAGTACTTAATTTTTTTCAGTTAGGTCTAACTATAACCTATTCATCTGTAAAATAACACTGGATAGTCTTCACTGTATAATGAAAGACAGCAGCAGGTTTATTTTGGCTGCTGTCTCTTTAAGACCTCATGCATGGCTCTAATGTTACACATGGCTCTATGCTTACTTTTCTTTTTAGGAGCTCTTGTCCTCCTAATTTAATTTGTACTACAGAGGTCGCACAGAAGAACACAAAAGTGTCTTGTAGGTATAGGCTCAGAGGTGGCATGAGTGCAATTAAATTCATAGATTCATGTGGAGATTAATGTTTTAAATATAAAATTTTGAATACAGAAATATTAAGATTATTTAAATAACTGAAATTATACAGTAGCCCCTCAACTGAAACCACCAGCAGGTGGCAGCAAGTCACTGATTTGATCACTGAATCATTAATTCAATTGATTCGTTCCAATGGCTGATTCATTCAGGGATGAAGCAAGTGACTGTCTTTATGAATGGGTAATCATGAATCACTGACTCACTAGATTCGTTCAAAAACACACTTTCATTCATGAATGAAACACCGCTGTGTTTGCTTTTAGAGATGAGCAGCGGCTCAGCTGTTACTTTATTTAGAACTATTTTCGTTGATGATATACAGCAAAATCATGCAGTACTTGTTTATTGATCTTTTGTATTAAATCAATCACATTTGCAAACTCCCTTAATAATTATTAAAAGCCGTCACTCTCCTTATCGCGATCTGTGGGCGCACAGAAAATGAGAGCGTGCGAGTGAGTTCTCAAGACTTAAACGCACGTGCAAATGATACATTCCGTCGGAACCTGCGGGAATGAGTAGAATTATTATTAATAGCCGCAATCCCGCACCGAAATTCAAGTTCTGCTCTGTGTTCTCTGCGAATGATGAGAACGGCATTACTATGTTGTCAGTGAGAAGCTGCAGCCGTGGCGGGGATGATTTTTGATGTGCCAGCAGAACAACAACAATAAATACAGCTGCAAGCAGCGATTACCGGGGTTCAAGCATTTTAAGGCCTAATGTGGTATGCTTTTAGGGTCTAGGCCAACCTTGGATGTATAGCTGACAGTGAAACACATCAAAAATGGACAATAGGCTCACACAAACATACACACACACACAAACGCACAAATAGAAATAAAATAAACTATCATTTTAATAATCATTAAGCTTGTTTACACACACACACACACAGACATACTCATACACGGACATACATGCACACATATTTTGTTGCAGATATAGATATTTGAAATAAATGACAGGTGACAATTTTTTTTGCAAGTCTTCTCTTTTTTAAGAGTTTATATCATCATTTTCAGGTTTCTCTGTGATCATAATATGGCCAAATTGTAAAAACTGATATATCTGTATGAACAAAATGGTAAACTTAAATTAAATGTGATTTTAAATGTTATAACAGTGATTTTATAATATCTCTATAAGACAACCTATGAACAGTACTGTTTTAGAGTTTAATAAGCCTATTAGTGGTCTTCCGCTGCCATCTAGTGGTTATAAATAGCAATTTCTCATATAACACTGTAGCTGAGGGGCTAAGGACTGTAAGGTGCTAGTCTGAACTAAGGAGGTGGTGTCGGTCCGGGTGTGCCGGTTAAGACACCAGAGAGGAGAAGAGGATGATTTCAACTGTTTATTGATGTAAGCATATGCAACAGGGGGAGCCAGGAGGTAACGAGGTGCATTAATAAATGTTCTTTCTTTGCATAGAGAAGGTGAGCACGAGTACTGGTGCAGAGCAGTATTGTCTTGTTCTTTATGTCGGTAGTAGTGTAAGCGTCCACTTGGATGAGTGGATGAGGGTGTGTGTGTGGTCTGCAACAAATAAAGGCATATTCTAATAAACAATTCTTCTTTTATCACACTACACAAGATACGTATGTTTACGTTCCAACAGCAACATACACAGTAATAAAGAGTTACTGGCTTCCCCCAAACCTCAACACTATAGGCTATACTGTAACATATAAATACAAACCGTACATTACGGAACATCATGAATGGATTAAACAATAGAAGTTATTACACTATGCATTAGTTGCGAACTCAAATACCGCGGCACTTCGCATAGCGTCCATTTTGTATGCATCGTCATTTCAACTTCTCTATTTAGCAAACGGAAATCAGCTCGAATAACGGTGTAATTCACTCACTTTCTTTCTGGACGCACACAACTTAAACACTCAAATGAACATAAAGACGATCATCTGGCCGCTATCGGCCATGGAATCCCACCGCTCATTCCCGCTGGAGACAGGTAATAACTAGAGTGAAACTGAAAGTCACGTATGCGCAGCGCCGTGATGCACTTCCCCGAATGCGCTGCATTCCGTCAAAATAAAAGTCCTCACGCTCGGGAAGAGCGTGTTCGTGTGCATATACACAGTATATCATTGTCCATTACTAATGAGCCTTTCTCACATTGCCGCCCCCAAATTGTAAGCAATTTGTTCCTGTGAGTTCACGGCTCCACTTCCTCTGTTTGCCCAGCGGTGGAATCCGTTTCTTAATCTGAATCTGGGATAGCTGGGAGGATGATGAGACGGGCAACCGGTCTAGTGTAGACTTTATCCTTTATCTGGACATCTGCTGACCTTACTCGACCATCAGGACCCTGATGTACCTTGATCACTCTGCCGACTGGCCAAAGAGCACTAGAGAGTTGTGGGTCCATCAACAAAACAACAGAGTCG
Source organism: Onychostoma macrolepis (assembly GCF_012432095.1). Classification (NCBI taxonomy): domain Eukaryota; kingdom Metazoa; phylum Chordata; class Actinopteri; order Cypriniformes; family Cyprinidae; genus Onychostoma; species Onychostoma macrolepis. The sequence goes on along the minus strand of NC_081178.1, from coordinate 3,336,152 downwards.
ACCACCAGATCCACCTTAGTGGTATGCCACTTTTGCCGATGCTGTAAGGTTGGCAGATAGTACCTTATAAACCTCGACCAGAAGTGATCTGCCAAAACCTGACAGTGCCTCCATCTTCTTCTGCTCAGGCCTTCGCTCTTGTTGTACACCACCTGGGGTAAAGCACCATCCAGTCGCCCGATCAAGAGCATGTTCGGAGTAATTGCATCCAGATCTGCAATATTGGATGAGGTATATCCCAGTGGCTTTGTGTTCAATATTGCCTCAACTTCCAGTAAGATGGTACGGAGTACCTCTTCGGAGACCGGCTGTGCTCCTATAACCGTATACAATGCAGATTTGACCGATCGTATTTCTCGCTCCCATGCTCCACCGAAATGGGGAGCTGCTGGGGGGTTGAAGTGGAAGGCAATCTTCTGCTTCGCTAGAAGTTACTGAAGCTCTGAGGATAGACCATCAAATGTCTCACGCAGCTCCTTCTCTGCTGCTTTGAAATTAGTGCCCTGGTCCGAGTAGAGTTCAGCTGGTGTACCTCTACGGGCAATAAACCTCCTGAGGCTCATTAGAAAGGAGTCTGAATCCATGCTGTGTAGAAGATCCAGGTGCACCGCTCGCGTAGTGAGGCATTTGTATATAATGCCCCATCTCTTCTCAGAGCGGCGTCCCAACTTCACCTGGAAAGGCCCAAAACAGTCTACACCTGTGGAGTAGAAAGCTGGTTTATGAAGACGCAAACGGGCCACGGGTAAGTCTGACATCTTGGGCACCGATGGTTTAGCCTTCCATCTTCTACACTCCCTACATAGATGCTGCATATGACGGATCGCCTCTCTCCCACGCAGGATCCAGAAGGTGCGGCGCATTTCTGCGTATACCCGTTCAGGTCCCGGGTGGCAAAGACAAGTGTCATACTCCTGTATCAGGAGCTTGGTGGCTGGATGTTTAGGATCCAGGATGATCGGATGTTTGAACGCAGGATCGAGAACTTCAGCCCGCCGCAATCTACCACTGACACGTATGATCGCCTCCTTAGGGTCTAGTTCTGGGGACAAGGTAAGTAGGCGACTGCTGTTAGGTACCGGCCTACCTTCCTTAAGGTTATGCAGTTCTTCAGGGAAACAGTCGTGTTGGATTCTCTTGCAGATCATCATTTCTGCTTGTTGGTAATCTGAAGCAGTGACAGGGTTTCCTTGTCCAGCCGCCCCGTGAAGTTCAAGCACCATCGCCTTAACCAGATCCTTCCAAGTGTGCTGGTCTCCTTGCAGACACCAAGCCACGTTTGTCACTATACCACAGGAGACTGACTTTCTGTACTCTGACGGATCTGAATCAAGTAGCTCAGGGGGTTGGGATGGCCAGTCATCGGGTCCCTTAAGGAGGAACGAGGGCCCTCGGCTCCAGCGGTTAGGCAAGGCTAGCTCTGCCAAAGTCTTCCCCCGTGTGACATCATCAGCGGGATTCAATGAGGAAGCTACATATCGCCAGGCATCTGGGTTGGTGAGTTCTTGGATTTCGGCGACACGGGTACCCACAAATACTTTATAACGGCACGATTCTGACCGTAACCAGGTGAGCACCGTAGTGGAATCACTCCAAAGGATGATCTGGTCAATCTTTAAAGTCAGTTCATTCTCCAACACCTTTGCCAACTGGGCTGCAGTTAGGGCACCGCAGAGCTCTAGACGTGGAACTGAGTGTCTCCGTCGGGGAGCAACTCTTGATCTCGCTGCCAGGAACGACAGGAAGACTTGGCCCTGAGTGTCCTCAGTACGCAGGTAAGAAACTGAGCCATAGGCTTTCTCCGAAGCGTCACTGAATATGTGGATCTGTCGAGAGACAGCGGTTTGATTCACCTGTGCTGGAACATAAGCTCTGGGTAGGGTTATACGAGGCAACAGGCTCTTATACCCCAAGGTGTCCGATTCCCAATGCCAACTAAGTCCAAGGGTTGACTCAGACAGGCCAGTATCATCATGTGAGAGCCACCGCTCCATGCTGTCCGACCTTGCCTCCTTCGGCAGATGGGCGATGACGCTTGGGACGTTACACGCCCACTGGCAGATTTCAAACCCATCTGATGCCAGGATCTCTCTGACATTGTCCACCAGTCTTTTGGCTTCCGCTACAGTCGGCAGGCTCTGGAGGCAATTATCAACATAGAAGCAGCGTTCAACCGAGTCCCTAACGCCATCCTCGGGAACACTGTGCTCTTTGACATGCCGTTGAAGAGCAAAGGTGGCGCAACAAGGTGCGCAGGTGGTCCCAAAAGGCAGGACCCACCACTCGAAGATATCAGGGGGATTCTCCCGTTTCATCTCTCTCCACACAAACCTGAGAAGAGGTCGGTCTTCTGGCAGAAGCTGGACTTGATGGAACATTCCCTTAATATCCCCACAGACTGCTACAGCTTGTTGCCTAAAACGCAACAGGACACCAAGAAGAGATGCACCTAAGGTCGGGCCTGGAAGAAGAGCATCATTCAGATTCAGCCCACGAAACTGGTAGGAACAATTGAAGACAAGTAGATTCTTTCCATTATGGCTGACTAGGTGATGAGGTATGTACCACGATTCACCGGTTGTCGTGATCTCATCGGGGCCCAGCTTCTTGACCGCTCCTGATTGTACTATCTGCTGGATCGCCTCGCAGTAAGCTTTGGCTCGCTGAGGGTCCTTAGCCAATCGCCTCTCTGTACTTCTTAAGCTTGGCAGAACGGCCTCTTTGGAGGCCTGGAACAGGGGCATATCCCGTTTTCGTAGCAGCGGAGTGGCATACCTGCGAATGCCAGCGACATCCACTCTCCTTGTCTTTACTTCCAGGAGCTCCACTGCCTCTTTGTCCTGCTTCGATCTGACTACCGTCTTCTCACTTTGGAATGGCAGCACATCTATCTGCCAGAGTTTCTCAACATTCCTCAACTCTGTGGTCTGTGGTGAAACACGGGTAAAGAGACACTGTTGTCTACATGCCGTCCCTTCGATGAAATGAGCCGGCCCTTGAAGTGTCCAACCCAATCTTGTACGGATCGCTGCAGGCCCTCCTGGTGGGCCCAACCTCACCGGCTCGATAGGGGTGAGCAGATGTGCGTGATCCGCTCCTATCAAAACAAGTGGCTTAACCTGCTCAAATGGTTTGATAGGGAGGCCTACCAGATGCTTATACATCCTCTTTAACATGGAGATGGGATAGGAGTGATCTGCCAGACTGAGACGCTGTGACGTGAATGCCTCTGTAATCCGAAAGCCTCTTTTAGGATATGCAAAGGGTATTATGCAGAACGAGACAGAGGATCCCTTCAGCGTTTGGACATCCTGCCGTATGGTGCGAAGGACAAGATCCTCCGGTCTACCTTGTAATCCAAGTTGGTCAACCGCTTCTGGAAGTAACAGTGCGTTCCGATCCATCGTCCAATACTGCATAAGTGTCAAGAGTGCGGTTGTCATTTCGAAGAAGCACTCTTACGACCTTCAACAGGACACGGGTGGAAGCTGATGGCTGGTCCAGGTAAAGAACCTCATTACTAGTGTTCACCAGATGACTCCCTTCTTTGGGTGGTTCTGTAGCTGGACGGGTGTTCACATTGTGAAGGACTCTCAAATGTTTACCCTGACACAGGTTGCAGAGTCTCTTGAGGTCACACTGGGCAGCTTGGTGGGACCTCCCACATCTCCAGCATCTTTTATTTGCCCTAATCCACTCTACGACCCCTTCCCTTGAAAGCTTCTGAATGGCTTGGCACTTGTTCAGAAAGTGTTCTGAGCTTTCACAGTATGGGCAGTAGGGCTTTATCTTGCCTCGTCCTTTGGACTCTGAGGGGCTCTGGCCCTCTTGTTTGACAGTCTTACTATCAGCTGAGCTCTCTGTTCCATGCAGCACGGTAGCTGCAGATCTACTGTATCGCCTCTCAGCTTTGTGTCCTAACGACCCTTGGACTCGGGTGTTGGATGGCATGTCATAACTTTGACACCACGACTCATACTGTAGCCACTCTGCTAAGTCCAGCAGGGTATGAGTAGAGCCTTGACGATGGAACATCAGGCGGCGGAAATTCGCCCTCAACTCAGGTGGAAGTTTGGTGAGCAGCCGTGCAACGTGTGAGCCGCATCTTAGCTCAATCTCTCCATCTGGACCCAAGGTCTTCAACATACCCACTAGTGACTGAACATGTAAAGCGAATTTTTCGAAGGCTGCTGTATCTCCCCGCCTTATCTCTGGGGAGTCCATGACAACAGCGATCCTCTTTAAGGCAACATGATGTGGCTGCCCAAACTTCTCATTCAACGCCGCCATTGTGTCTGAGTATGGCTTAGTCAAATTGATGTACGAGTCAGCTATGAGGCAAGCCTCCTCCAACCTCAGATGGTCCACTAAGACCTGATATTTGAAGAGCTCCGTGGCGTACCTCGGTAACAAATTTGTTAGGGCGAGCTTCAGCCGGGAAAATTCCATGGGGTCCCTATGAATGAAGAGGGGAATTTTTGGCGTTGGTCCACGATATTCTTTCTCCTCCACAGCAGCTGACGAAGACTGATATGGTGAGTCTCGGGCAGAGGTACGCTGACCCATGTGAGGCCCTGGTAAGCCATTAAACGGAGGCCCAAATTCAGCACAGCCTAAGCCAGAAAGACCGCTCGTGACTGGTGGGTAATATTGTGACTGCTGAGTTGGAGAATCGTGAGGCTTCCTATTGGGTGGTCTCTTAGGGGTTGAAGACAGACGACTCTTAGTCCCAGAGCTGGACACAGCACTGTCTCTCATTAACTGGAGCTGATTCATCATCTTATCTACACATTTATACAGAGTTTGGTGAAGATATCTCATTCCGTTCCAGAGTTATGCTTCAAGTAACAGTTGGCTAATGTTAGCTAATTGCTAATTGACGTACGGTTTCGCGCGAAAAACAAAATTTCAACTTTTTTTTGTTAATTATTAATATTCAGTGTCCAGGGAATATCTCTGAAGTGGTTTGATTCCAGTCAGGTTAAAAACCTAGGACTAGTTCGCAAAAGTAAGTCTCAGATATAACTTTTTTTTTTTTTTTTTTTTTTTTTTTAAACGTGCGTTTTAGAGAAAATCTGGCTTAGTCGGCTAAGGATCGCAACGATGTTAAAATTTTGAGTCTACGACAAACGGTGTATGAGCTACGGCCAAAGATGTGTCAAATTTATCCACAGTCATATCACCCTGCAGCCCAAGACCGGTTCCCCATGGAAGCTAAGCAGGGCTGAGCCTGGTCAGTTTCTGGATGGGAGACCTCCTGGGAAAACTAGGTTGCTGTTGGAAGAGGTGTTAGTGAGGCCAGCAGGGGGGTGCTCACCCTGCAGTCTGTGTGGGTCCTAACGCCCCAGTATAGTGACGTGGACACTCAGCTCTCTACGCCTTACGGTTTGGGCTGCACGATCATTTTAACCGGAGAAAAATAATAATTAAAAAAAATCCTTACAATTAAAATAGGGTTTCAATGCACTACGGCATAGGTCACTAACAGGCGGACCGCGGTCCGGGTCCGGACCCAGAAGCCGTCCCATCTGGACCCGGACCTACGTATCTAGCTTCTATTTCAACTGGCGCAGCTTTTGTAGTCTTTACGGTAGTGGACTCCGGTCCGAATCCGTGAAGGCTTTTGACATAATGAAATAAATACCAAACGCTAATTTCTAGTAAATAAAATTTATATCTAGCAGATCAAGGTCAGCTCTAGAGCCGTTTGGGTATGGCAAGCCGTTTTAACTTTTATTCATTCTCAGGATATGACTTCTTGATATCAACAATTAAATTTTCACTAGTTAAAATGTTAATTCTTGATATCAGGAATTAGATTTCCACTAGTAACAATGGTTATTTTTGATATTAGCAATTACATTTCCACTAGTAACAATGTTAAATCTTGATATCAACAATTAGATTTACACTAGTTAAAATGCTAATTGTTGATATCAAGAATTAAATTAAAGATATCAAGAATAGACATTTTTACTAGTAAGAAATTAATTCTTGATATCAACAATTAAATTTTCACTAGTTAAAATGTTAATTCTTGATATCAACAAATGTTTTTGAATGGCAGCCTATGGTGACATTTAACTAGTGAAAATACAATTACAGATATCAACAATTTAATTCTTGATATCAACAATTAGCATTTTAACTAGTGAAAATCTAATTGTTGATATCAAGAATTAACATTGTTACTAGTGGAAATGTAATTGCTGATATCAAAAATAACCATTGTTACTAGTGGAAATCTAATTCCTGATATCAAGAATTAACATTTTAACTAGTGAAAATTTAATTGTTGATATCAAGAAGTCATATCCTGAGAATGAATAAAAGTTAAAACGGCTTGCCATATTTGGGTGCAGTCGTGCGAGCAGTGATGAGAGCAGCTCTCTGCTCTCGCCCGCTGCGCACAGACAGATGAAACTTTCAGTGGGTGAAAAACAATGGCATTTTCAAAAATTAGGAAAGTTGACGGGTCCTTAAAAATCTTAAATGTTAGAAAGTCTTAATTATGATTTCAGGAGGTCTTAAATGTGGGGACTGAAAGACAAGAATTGCGATTAAACTTAAAAAAGGCTATTCATTGAATTAATATGAGCGCTGCACGTTTCAAAGTCATCTGCTTCGCTGCTTTGTAGAGTCTGTCTCTTGGGTTTTGCCATTCCCAAAGCGCCACCTGCTGGAAGAGAATGATTTTCCATTTTCAATCAGCCCGTACGTCTGCTGCTGTCAAAGGCCAATGTGAAAATCAACCCATGTTTTTAAGCAGCAAACACGCAGAGTTGTAAATGTGAACTGGTAGATCAACAAGAAGATAATGTGTTATAAAATGTAAATTAAGACAGTAAAATATATTTATATGTTGTTTAATAATATAATACTTGATTGTTTTTGTGAAAACCTGCATCTGAACTGTAAATCATGCTTTTTACAGTTATTTAATTTTTATTTTTTTACATTTTTTTGTGCAAGTCTTAAAAAAGGTCTTTAAAAGTCTTGAATTTAAGCTTAAATATCCTGCAGATACCCTGGCCTGGCAAAAACCATCAATTGTTTTTTATATATAATTGTTCGGACCTCGGCTGGTGGGGAGGGTTCATTACTGGACCTCGAGCCGTTTTAGTAGAAGACCCCTGCACTACGTGCTTGAACCCCTAATAATACGCTACATGCTTCTTTTCCGCACATTTTTTCCAATTTACAGAAATCCGTCGTTAATCCCTGATAACTTTTAAAATGGAGTGAACACGGAGCAGTTTTTCCGTGGGTGGACCCGGAGCAGAGTGATTACAGAACGCTCAGAGCGGAGAGAGGAATGTGCTTTCGCTCCAATCCAGGCTTTGATCACCTCCCCCTCAGCAGGCTGAATACACCTCGTCTTTCCTTAATTTAAGGCCAATTCAAGCTAAAATTAAGACATTTATTACACTATTTGAGTAATGCAAGCCTATTTACGGCCTTAAAATGATGAAAAGTGAATTTAAGACATTAAGGTCAGGCAGGAACCCTACAATAGACGGAAATCCGTCGTAGACTCCCTGCAAATAACGGAAATCCGTAGTAGCGCCGGAGAACTTTAACCCCTGCATTGTTATGAAAAGCATTAATTTATGCATTTCTTGCATAAATGCAGTAATGTATGCAAGCACACAGGAATGCATAAATGCATGAATGAACAAAAGAACCTTTTAAACATCCGTTTTAGGAAGTTTTTTTTTTTTTTTTTTTGCAAAGTGTACAGCACTAATTCACTGTGTTTAATTACTGCCAATCAATCATATTTCATAATAGTAAAGTAGTCAGACAACCTGCTGTTAGAGAATACTCTCTCATATGTCTGTTTTCTTTCTCTCAGTGTCTCTCCAGCCAAAGTTCCCACAGGTGTTTGTTGGAGATGACGTCACTCTGATCTGTAACCGTGAAGGAGGGAGTAAACCAACAAAATGGTTTTTTAACAAAGAAACACAAACACATCAGGATTATTTAATGCTTCTTACCACAGTAACACCAGAAAACAGCGGGGTGTATGAGTGTGAGCAGGGCGGCACGAGGAGTGAGCCGTTCACACTCACTGTACTGGGTATGAACACCGTCCTAAACGTTCATGATCGTCTGTTCCTCCTGCTGTTTCTCATGATCTCTCTCTCTCTCTCAGAGCTGGAGCCTTACGCTCAGCTCTCTCCATCTGCAGGAGGTGCTGTGATGACCAAAGGAGATGGAAGAAACCTGGTGCTGCAGGCAGACGATGATCTGAAGGACTGGGCTTGTTTTGTGTTGAGAGAAGTGAGCACCTTCCGTCTAGGAGTCAAAGTTGATGAGAAGATGAACAGAGCTTTTATATTTGCAGAATTAAAGGAGGCAGAAAGAGCCACTTTCTGGTGCAAGAAAAATAAAAGCGATCTTCGAAGCAATGCAGTGACGCTGAAAAAGACAGGTGACTCATTACTTCACTTCCTGTTGTATTTCAGCACCTGTGTGTACAAATTCATTATGTTCTAAACCTGGAACGACTTACTTTCTTCTGTGGAAGACAGAAAGAGATACTTTGAAGAATCAGGGTTCCCACACCTTGGTTAACTTCAAATTCAAGGACTTAATGTGGGGGCACATTTCAAGTGAGAGCAAAGGTTACATCGCGTCACCTTGTAAGATACATTGTTACAGTTTTCATGTGTCAAACACAACTATGCAAAAAAGCAATTTATTTATTTTATTTTTTTGCATTTATTTTTGGCCATATGACAGAAATCTGATATTTGTCGTATTTCTGTTTTGCATAAAATTGAATAATATTTGTTACATACTATACTGTATTGTAAAATGATCTGATATTAACTTTTGCATGGATTTTATTGAAAAGAGCTTAGGCTCATGTAATCAGTTTTAAGATATATGAATATGCTTTTAAGTTGTTCTTGCCTCGTGGCTTTACATTATCTTAACAAGCAAAGCAATTCAACATTACATCCTTAGGATCTCTGGCAAACCATTCTTTGTAATCTTCTTTGGTGAGCCAAATATCTTGAAATTTGCAAGAACCTTGAAGAACCTTTCGGTTTCGCAAAAAGTTCTTTGTGGTGAAAGAAGGTTCTTCAGATTATAAAAAGTTAAGGAAGAGATGGTTCTTTAAAGAACCTTTGACTGAATGGTTCTTTGTGGAACCAAAAATGGTTCTTCTATGGCATCGCTTGAAGAACCTTTTGAAGCACCTTTATTTTTAAGAGTGTATGTTGACATTATTTAATGAACCCATTTTGCTTAAACAGGAAATAGCCTTTACTTTACGTAACAGTAAAATGAAGATTTGCTATTTGGTTGCTTGAGGGCCGTTCTCAATCTACAGAGCATTTAATTGGACACCTGCTGCAAGTGCAATGTGATGTCATCAACATTTTGGGTCTGTAGGCCTATACCTGCTAAACATTTGTCAGGTTTTACTTGCACTGGCATTAGGATGAATTCATAGCAAACAGACATTAATTAAAATCCACAAAACTCACATCTTAATTTGACTGAATATTTAAATGAAACAGTAGATGAAGGATGTGCAGTCTGACCTGTGTTTGGTCTGTTTCTCAGAGCTCATGGTGATGTTGGTTCCTCCGGCCGTTCCTGCGCTGCAGGGGGAGCCTGTGGCTCTCAGGTGTGTAGTCTGGGGTGGAGCGAAGCTGGAAAAGGCCGTCTTCTATAAGAATTCAATAGAAATCAAGAGCTCATCTGAAGGCACATACACCATCACCAACGCCACACAAAGTGATAACGGGAAGTACAGCTGCCACGCCACCTACAGGTTCATCCACATCAGTGCAGAGGCTGCACAGAAGGAAGGAGATTCTGATGCTCAGGAGTTAAAAGTTATAGGTAAACAACAACAGCCAAATTACTTCACACTTTCATTAATACAGAACCACTAATACTGCATATACTAACAAAAAAAGTACCACAAAGTATTTTTTGGACATGGTACTATGGTGTTTTTTTATAATATACATGCATATATCAGTTACGTAATAATTTTGAAAAAAAAAATATATATATATATTTAATTATAATATAAAAAAATAACTGTTAGACCCCGGGAGAAGGCGATTAGTCACCAGAAGAGACAGACGGCAGTGCGTAAGTGTTTTAATACTCATTCTTAGCTCTGTTGTTTAAATTAATTCCTTGTTGCTAGGAAAGAATAGTTCGTTTCCTACCTATTTCTATTCTGCTTTTTCGTTGTGGTTTATATTTTTGATTGCACTTATTGATCATTATAATAACTGCCCTTTAGCTGAAACTCCTTTCCTGCACTTAAGTGCGAAGTGTTAGTTTCGATTTGAGCCATTGCCCTGCGATTGGCTGGTGGTTGTGCTAATTAAAAGCGACCACAGCTTTTTTTCACTCTAGACTGTGTATTTGTTTGAGGTGTGTGCGCTGACGCGGAAGCGTCTGCGGAAGCGTTCAGCCGTCGTGTTCAGCCTCCTCGTGTAAAGACCTGCGACTTTTTCCTGCGCGACTTGAACCGAGCAACGACACTGAGCTACACTCTTAAGTATCTTTTTGTCCTTCCTCACTCTGCTCTCCTATCCTCTTTCCTTCTACCTCTATCATGTGTCTCCAAAACATTCCGGTTCTCTCTCAGCCACGCTCTAACATCACTCGCAGACGGCAACGTAATACTGCTAACCTACGCCCTATCTCTACATCTTCCACTACACCTCTGGCTTTCTCTGTGGGTCTCTGGAATTGTCAGTCAGCCGTCAACAAAGCTGACTTCATTTCTGCCTTTTCTTTAAAATCCACTCTCAGCATCTTGGGCTTGACTGAGACCTGGATTCGTCCAGAAGACTCAGCAACCCCAGCTGCTCTCTACTAATTTCTCTTTCTCTCATACTTGGCGTCAAGTTGGTCGGGTGGGGTACTGGCCTGCTCGTTTCACACAATTGGAAATACTCAACCCGCTCTACCCTTTGCAATTACAACTCATTTGAATGTCATGCCATTACTGTATCAGCTCGATAAAACTCCAGATTGTGGTAATCTACCGTCCCCTGGACAAATTCTAGCCACCTTCCTAGAGGAGCTGGACGGGTTGTTGTCCTCTTTGTGGAGGATGGCATTCCACTCTTAGTCTTTGGTGATTTCAACATTCACCTAGACAAGCCTTATGCTACAGACTTCCACTCGCTACTAGCTTCATTTGATCTCAATCGCCTTACCACTACTAGCACGCACAAATCAGGCAACCAACTTGATTTAATTTACACACGCAATTGTACTGCAGATAACATTCTGGTACAACCGCTACATATCTCGGACCATTTCTTCATTACATTTACACTACATTTTGCTACCCGTGTGCCACCAACCCCCCTACCGGTTACTTTTAGACGAAACCTGCGCTCCCTTTCTCCTTCCCATCTTTCCTCTGTAGTATCCTCCTCTCTTCCCTCACCTACCCATTTCTCATCTCTGGATGTAAACGCAGCTACTGAAACTTTATGCTCTACCTTAACTTCTTGTCTAGACGACATTTGTCCTCTCTCCTCTAGGTCAGCACGGACTGCCCTTCTAACCCCTGGTTATCTGATGTTCTTCGTGAACATCGGACTAAACTCAGAGCGGCAGAGAGAAAATGGCACAAATCAAACAACCCGTCGGACCTGAGTAGGTATCAGTCTCTGCTCTCATCTTTCTCTGCTGATGTCCACACTGCCAAATCCTCACATTTCCACAACAAGATCAACAGCGCCCAGACATGCGTAATCTCTTCAGAACATTTAATTCTCTCCTCTGTCCCCTCCACCACCTCCACCACTTCTATTACAGCTGATGACTTTGCTACTTTTTACAGACAAAACTAGATCGATCAGTGATCAGTTCTCATCTCCACGCACACAGGACCCCCAACCAACCACTTCCACTGCTAAACCTCCCATTTTCTCCTTCTGTCCCCTGACGGAGGCTGAAGTATCCAAACTTCTCCTCTCCAACCATCCTACAACATGTCCTCTTGACCCAATCCCTCGCACCTTCTGCAAGCAATCTCTCCCACGCTCTTACCGACACTCACACACATCATCAACACATCCCTCCTCACAGGCATCTTCCCCACTGCGTTCAAGCAGGCTCGGGTAACCCCACTGCTCAAAAAACCTACATTAAACACTTCTCTTATAGAAAACTATAGACCTGTCTCTCTCCTTCCATTCATAGCGAAAACACTTGAACGTGTTGTCTTCAACCAGGTCTCATTGTTTCTTTCACAGAACAACAAACTGGACGCTAAACAGTCAGGTTTCAGGAGTGGCCATTCTACTGAGACTGCGCTTCTCTCGGTCACTGAAGCCCTGCGAATTGCAAAAGCCCATTCCAAATCATCAGTCCTCATTCTGCTGGATCTATCTGCCGCTTTGACACTGTCAATCATCAGATACTCCTCTCCACTCTCTCATCACTGGGCATCGCTGGAATTCCACTTCGCTGGTTTGAATCCTATCTCACTGGTAGGTCTTTCAGGGTGGCCTGGGGAGGTGAGGTATCCAAAGCACATACACTGGTCACTGGGGTTCCTCAGGGATCGGTTCTTGGACCCCTCCTCTTCTCTACATACACTACATCACTGGGTCCCATCATACAGGCACATGGATTCTCCTACCACTGCTATGCTGATGACACACAGCTCTATCTCTTTTCAACCAGATGATCCAACGGTAGCTGCAAGGATCTCAGGTTGCCTGTCAGACATCTCGGCATGGATGAAAGAACATCACCTCCAGCTCAACCTGGCAAAGACTGAGCTTCTTGTCTTTCCTGCCGCTCCAACTCTACAGCATGACATCACGATCCAGTTAGGTTCATCAACAATTACCCCATCAACTTCGGTCAGAAATCTTGGTGTAATCTTTGATGACCAGCTGACCTTCAAAGACCACATTGCAAAGACTGCTCGATCTTGCAGGTTTGCACTACACAACATCAGAATAATCAGGCCCTTTCTGACGGAGCATGCTGCACAACTTCTTGTCCAGGCCCTTGTCATTTCTAGGCTGGACTACTGCAATGCTCTTCTGGCTGGACTTCCATCAAACACAGTCAAACCTCTACAAATGATTCAGAATGCGGCGGCACGACTGGTCTTCAAGGAACCCAAAAGAGCCCATGTTACACCTCTCTTTATCTCATTGCATTGGCTACCAATCGCAGCTCGCATCAAGTTCAAGACACTGATGCTTGCTCATAGAACAACCACAGGCTCAGCACCCGCCTACATGCACTCACTATTAAGAATCTACATCCCCTCCAGAAATCTGAGATCTGCTAGTGAGCGACGCCTCGTGGTACCATCACAAAGAGGCTCAAAATCACTCTCCAGAACATTCTCGTTCACCATTCCTGGCTGGTGGAATGATCTTCCCACCCATATTCGAGTACTGGATCCCTGTCAATCTTCAAGCAACAGCTGAAAACTCATCTCTTTCGACACTACTTGACTTCAACCTACACATTAAAAAAAAAAAAAAAAAAAAATCTTTCTCCTTACTTATTCCTTCCCTTGCTAGCTTGTACTTATTTAAAACAATGCCTGAGACTTGGTGTTACAAGCACTTCCTTTGTCGAATTGCCTCTTCAAGATGAATCGCTTCATGTGTTCCCCCAAATTGTAAGTCGCTTTGGATAAAAGCGTCTGCAAAATGACTAAATGTAAATGTAAATATATATATATATATATATATATATATATAGTGGGTACGGAAAGTATTCAGACCCCCTTAAATTTTTCACTCTTTGTTATATTGCAGCCATTTGCTAAAATCATTTAAGTTCATTTTTTTTTCCTCAATGTACACACAGCACCCCATATTGACAGAAAAACACAGAATTGTTGACATTTTTGCAGATTTATTAAAAAAGAAAAACTGAAATATCACATGGTCCTAAGTATTCAGACCCTTTGCTCAGTATTTAGTAGAAGCACCCTTTTGATCTAATACAGCCATGAGTCTTTTTGGGAAAGATGCAACAAGTTTTTCACACCTGGATTTGGGGATCCTCTGCCATTCCTCCTTGCAGATCCTCTCCAGTTCTGTCAGGTTGGATTGTAAACGTTGGTGGACAGCCATTTTTAGGTCTCTCCAGAGATGCTCAATTGGGTTTAAGTCAGGGCTCTGGCTGGGCCATTCAAGAACAGTCACGGAGTTGTTGTGAAGCCACTCCTTCGTTATTTTAGCTGTGTGCTTAGGGTCATTGTCTTGTTGGAAGGTAAACCTTCGGCCCAGTCTGAGGTCCTGAGCACTCTGGAGAAAGTTTTCGTCCAGGATATCTCTGTACTTGGCCGCATTCATCTTTCCCTCGATTGCAACCAGTCGTCCTGTCCCTGCAGCTGAAAAACACCCCCACAGCATGATGCTGCCACCACCATGCTTCACTGTTGGGACTGTATTGGACAGGTGATGAGCAGTGCCTGGTTTTCTCAACACATACCGCTTAGAATTACGGCCAAAATGTTCTATCTTGGTCTCATCAGACCAGAGAATCTTATTTCTCACCATCTTGGAGTCCTCCATGCGGGCTTTCATGTGTCTTGCACTGAGGAGAGGCTTCCGTCGGGCCACTCTGCCATAAAGCCCCGACTGGTGGAGGGCTGCAGTGATGGTTGACTTTCTACAACTTTCTCCCATCTCCCGACTGCATCTCTGGAGCTCAGCCACAGTGATCTTTGGGTTCTTCTTTACCTCTCTCACCAAGGCTCTTCTCCCCCGATAGCTCAGTTTGGCCGGACGGCCAGCTCTAGGAAGGGTTGTGGTCGTCCCAAATGTCTTCCATTTAAGGATTATGGAGGCCACTGTGCTCTTAGGAACCTTAAGAGCAGAAATTTTTTGTAACCTTGGCCAGATCTGTGCCTTGCCACAATTCTGTCTCTGAGCTCTTCAGGCAGTTCCTTTGACCTCATGATTCTCATTTGCTCTGACATGCACTGTGAGCTGTAAGGTCTTATATAGACAGGTGTGTGGCTTTCCTAATCAAGTCCAATCAGTATAATCAAACACAGCTGGACTCAAATGAAGGTGTAGAACCATCTCAAGGATGATCAGAAGAAATGGACAGCACCTGAGTTAAATATATGAGTGTCACAGCAACGGGTCTGAATACTTAGGATCATGTGATATTTCAGTTTTTCTTTTTTAATAAATCTGCAAAAATGTCAACAATTCTTTGTTTTTCTGTCAATATGGGGTGCTGTGTGTACATTGAGGGAAAAAAAAATTAACTTAAATGATTTTAGCAAATGGCTGCAATATAACAAAGAGTGAAAGATTTAAGGGGGGTCTGAATACTTTCCGTACCCACTGTATATATATATATATATATAATTTAAGCACTATACACAAATATATGATAATTTATTCAAGCACTACATATGTATATACAGAGGAATAAACACAAACTTTTCATTTTAAGTTTGCAATACATAATTCACAGTGTGTGTTCACAGTGTGTGTGTGTGTGTGTGTGTGTGTGTGTACTTTGGATGGGTTAAATGCAGAGCACAAATTCAGAGTATGGGTCAACATACTTGGCCGTATGTCACGTCACTTTCACTTTCAGAATTAATGACCTACAAGCTTATCAAGTCAGAATCACTCATCATTGTGAATTGGTCTAACAAGTCAATCACTGATTCTGTCAAAAGTCAGAACGGTTACATTTATGCATGTGCGTCCACTAGTTATTTAACCCATGTTCTTAGCATTGTCAGCATGTGCCACCCATTAAGCTTCAAAACAGCCACTGAATCAACACCATTAACACTCATATTATGTGTACTTACAGATACACATTCACAAAAACATCAGATTATCATTGTGTAATAAATAGAAACATCTGAAATTCTCATTAAATTTGCATTGTGTCTAAAAATCACCCATTTACAAATGGTAAAACTACAGGCTTTCGTGATTTATTGCTTTAATCAAGGGGAGAAAAATGTTAGGGGTTAGGGGCCTCAGTTACAATCCAGTATGAAACAAAGGCACTATGTAAATACCACTGTATATGAAATACTATATTCATCTGAAATCATCAGTGCACCACAGTCTTTTTTAAGTCTTTATTTCTGTTTTACAGGTGGACCTCCTGCTGCAGTGATTTCAGCGTCTACTAACAGTCTGCAGTGTTCCTGCCCTCACTGTCCTGATGACTGCACATCCTACCACTGGTATCACACACTCTTTAATGACTCATACACACGCAAGAAACTATCTGAAAACGACCAGTCTATTACTGTAAAGGAAAAAGGACAGTACCGCTGCCGGAGGGAGTGTGGGAAAGGTTTCTCCCGTTTCAGCAACGTCTACAGCTACGAAGGTACTAATACACAAACATACATGCGCTTTAGACTTTCATTTTATTAATATTTTGTTTTGGGTTTTTTTCATTTAAGTTTAGGTTTTTGTTACTTTGTCATATTTATTCGTTATTTCTAAATGTAAAAGTCTAGTCAAAAATAAGAAATTTCAAATATTTTGGCACATATTTGAAATAAAATAAGTTCTAGTTTTATTTCAAGTAACAAAAAACGTTTTTATGGTTTTAATTTGAATTTAATAGCAGTAACCCTGCCATAAACACAATTTTTGTTTGTTCTTGCAAGATGAGGGATGAGTGTTAGACTATTTTCTGTGGTAATCAACAGCAGAAACGATTCTCGAAGTGTCTGTGAC
Organism: Onychostoma macrolepis; assembly: GCF_012432095.1. Taxonomy (NCBI): domain Eukaryota; kingdom Metazoa; phylum Chordata; class Actinopteri; order Cypriniformes; family Cyprinidae; genus Onychostoma; species Onychostoma macrolepis. The sequence goes on along the minus strand of NC_081178.1, from coordinate 3,319,443 downwards.
ACCCAAGAGTTTCACGCCAAAACACAAGCATGCAAAGCTTTACGGTCTCTTTTATTTTCCGTGCATATTCATGTAGAGTGTAGCAAAGTAGTAATGCACTAATCACTTTCAATTCTCACTTGACGATTGTGCAAGCACACTACTTCTCATTTTTATTTTTAGAAGGAATTTGCATCCTCTCTCTTTCTCTCAGCACAATCAGATCCTGCAAACGTGATGCCAATCCTGGTGGCGGTGATTCTGATCGTTCTCGGGTTGTTGATCGTCTTGCTGATCGTCTTGCTGGTCGTGCTGAAACGCAGACGTGGAGGAAGCAACATCAAGGAGACCAAACGGGATGAAGACAAGACGACAGGTGGAGACTATGAGCAAATCCAACTCAAGGACAAGGATAAGGCAGTTTACCACACCCTGGGCGAGAGCACGAGCAAGGACAAGGCCGAGGGGGGTTACGAACCACAAAAGAGGCAGGAGGAGGGGATGTACCACACAGTAGGACCTGGAGAGGGTCAGAGTGACGGTGAAGGTGGGTACGAGGCTCTTAAGAGCGTCAAAGCCAAGGTGTATCAGACACTGAGTTCAGACGACTCAAAAAAGCCAGCAGGAGAAGCAGAGGGAGGGTATGAGCAGCTTCCTCAGAAAGGCAAAGATTACGAGGCCGTGACAGTGGAGAAAAATCCATACGAAGAAGTGAAGAAACAGACGGGCAAAGAGAAAGAATGAAGGAATCTGGGAAAGACTAAGCACCACAATAGTCAAATGGCTGTTTAGTCATTGAAGGCAATGCAGTCTTTCTAAAAACCTTGCAAAAAGGTAAAACAGTTTAATGCAGGTTATTGTATTAAATGTAATGTATTACAGGAACACTTGGAACTCCATTAAAAAAAAGAAAAATCATTTGCACACATATATATCTTTATATACATATATAAAGATAAATACACACACACATATATTATATATATATATATATATATATATATATATATATATATATATATATATAAAATATATATTCAGAGCTGGGTAGATTACTTTCCAATTGTAATCCATTACTGATTCCAGATTATATGACAAATTGTAGTCAGTAACGTAATCCGTTACATTACACATTTTATGTAATATAATCAGATTACTTTTGGATTACTTTTGGATTACTTTTTGATTTAACTCGTTTATCACATCGATTTAAATAGCATTATCTTGTATCATAATGATGGAAAAAATGCAAAGTGTAAGAAAACTTGTTCTATTCATTGTAATTTACAACATTAAGTGCATTAAACATTATATTACATCAAGGTTTCCCAAACTAGAGTTTGTAAAGGAACTGCACGGGGGTTGTGAGTTTAATGAAAAGCTGACAATTAATTAAATCATAAAAAAATGTAAATGAAAATAAATCCTTTTAAAACAAACTCCCTTTCCAGGAAAGTCTCTTCACTCGGTAGCCATATTTGCAACGCCTCCGGGCAGCTCGTACAAGACCTATCTTAATGAATGGGGGAATCCTGAAATCTCAAAAACTAATTTACATATGTCAAATCAGCAACAAAAATCTGAAATTAATTGCCCCATGAATATTGTTTCTTATGCTAAATAGCGTTTAAAAAGCTTATTTTTCAGGCTAGACCAGCCAATGTGCATATGGAGTCATAACGTGCTTAAGACTGTGCATGTGCCTTGGCTGGTCTAGTCAGGTTTCTGTGGGAAATTTGGCTCTTTCATTTAGAAGGTGGGACTATTCCTCCATATTGCGCGTTGCAGTTTCTCCCATTCATAAGTATAGGAGTAAATAAAACACTTACTAAAAAAGATGAAATATTTGTATTTACCTGCATGCCATGTGATCATTAATCAACATCAAAGAAACCGTGAACATGCAAATGTGATACTTAATTATTGAAATATTTATTTTAAAATCCCAGGGGTACTTAAAGCAAATATATTTGATGAATAAGGTTTAGATGACAAAAAGTTTTGGAATGCCTGCATTACATGTAACTGCAAATATTCACATTATTTCTTAATTTAATTAGTTATAATTAATAATACATGGTTAAAAAAACCTAAAGAGTATAATAATTCAAATAAAAATTAATGTGTTCATCAGTAGTTGATGCAGTATTGAAACCCTTCTTAAACCTGAAATGATTTTTGTAAATCCACTGGTCAAATTCTTTCACCACCTGACTAATGATGACTGATCTTTGTGCGAAAGTCCACAAAACCGGACTATATATACAGGCACATCTCAATAAATTAGAATGTCGTGGAAAAGTTCATTTATTTCAGTAATTCAACTCAAATTGTGAAACTCGTGTATTAAATAAATTCAATGCACACAGACTGAAGTAGTTTAAGTCTTTGGTTCTTTTAATTGTGATGATTTTGGCTCATATTTAACAAAAACCCACCAATTCACTATCTCAACAAATTAGAATATGGTGACGTGCCAATCAGCTAATCAACTCAAAACACCTGCAAAGGTTTCCTGAGCCTTCAAAATGGTCTCTCAGTTTGGTTCATTAGGCAATCATAGACACCCTTCACAAGGAGGGTAAGCCACAAACATTCATTGCCAAAGAAGCTGGCTGTTCACAGAGTGCTGTATCCAAGCATGTTAACAGAAAGTTGAGTGGAAGGAAAAAGTGTGGAAGAAAAAGATGCACAACCAACCGAGAGAACCGCAGCCTTATGAGGATTGTAAAGCAAAATCGATTCAAGAATTTGGGTGAACTTCACAAGGAATGGACTGAGGCTGGGGTCAAGGCATCAAGAGCCACCACACACAGACGTGTCAAGGAATTTGGCTACAGTTGTCGTATTCCTCTTGTTAAGCCACTCCTGAACCACAGACAACGTCAGAGGCGTCTTACCTGGGCTAAGGAGAAGAAGAACTGGACTGTTGCCCGGTGGTCCAAAGTCCTCTTTGCAAATGAGAGCAAGTTTTGTGTTTCATTTGGAAACCAAGGTCCTAGAGTCTGGAGGAAGGGTGGAGAAGCTCATAGCCCAAGTTGCTTGAAGTGCAGTGTTAAGTTTCCACAGTCTGTGATGATTTGGGGTGCAATGTCATCTGCTGGTGTTGGTCACTGCACCCGTTTACCAAGAAATTTTGGAGCACTTCATGCTTCCTTCTGTTGACCAGCTTTTTAAAGATGCTGGTTTCATTTTCCAGCAGGATTTGGCACCTGCCCACACTGCCAAAAGCACCAAAAGTTGGATAAATGACCATGGTGTTGGTGTGCTTGACTGGTCAGCAAACTCACCAGACCTGAACCCCATAGAGAATCTAGAGAATGTTTTTTTTAATTGGTCTTATGAAGTATTCTAATTTGTTGAGATAGTGGGTTTTTGTTAAATGTGAGCCAAAATCATCAAAAAGACTTAAACTACTTCAGTCTGTGTGCATTGAATTTATTTAATACACGAGTTTCACAATTTGAGTTGAATTACTGAAATAAATGAACTTTTCCACGATATTCTAATTTATTGAGATGCACCTGTACATATATAATATGTATATAATCGGTAGGCTATTTTAGAAAGGAAAATTTAAAAGATGAAAAAGAGAAATTAGGGAGAATCAATGAATTATGAATAATTTATTGCTATTGTGTGAATAATAAGTAATCATGTAATCCATAAAAAGTAACTAGTCTGATTACGAGTATTTTAAAATGTAACTTACTCTAATTACAAGTACTTAATTTTTGGAATCTGATTATGTAATCCAGATTACATGTAATCAGTTACTACCAAGCTCTGTATATCAGTGTTAATTTCGTTGACGAATAATTTTCGTCAACACATTTTCTCTTCTACAAGGAGACGATGACGAACGAAATCTATTTTTGAAAGACAAAAACTATGACGAAAATCTATTGACATATTCCTCAACGAACGAAATCTAGACGAAAATGTTAGGGAGGGATAATTCGGGAAGAGATTGATTCAGAACGAATCTACTGAGTAGTTAGGAGGTTAGATGCATATATGAACCGGCGGCGGCAGGACATAACATACACTTGCTGCACGTCTCATAAAACGTTCAAAAATGTCAATATGTGGGAGTAAGAGAAGAGCAGACATATGGATAAATCTGAGGAGGCAAAAGAGAACTCGATTCTGTCCGGTTTTCTAAGCGCAGACACTGAAGCATACTTGGGTAAAGTTGGTTTTATATTCGCACATTCACAACATTCACACATTTCCGCATTCAATAACTTTCTAATTATATGTGCAATAAAGTTTTTTTTTGCAAATTCTAATCAGCGACATCATTGTTAACCTACTACATTTTTTTCACAGTCGATGGGCAAGTATTGTTTTAATGGCATACTTACTTGAGAATGTCTGCTGAATGTCCAATGTAGTGTGGTTAACAAAGTAATTCAATGCAGAAGCACGAATGTGCCAATATAAAACCAACTTTACCCAAGTCTACACTCACAGAAAGCGCGTCTCACAGCGCGTGAGTACTCTTTCAAGTCGCATGAGCGGAGAATTACATATAAAATGATGTCGAATTGTCCGTTTTGACGAGCATTCACATAAACACAGTCGATTACGTCTTAAGTGGACGTAAACAGTAGGGAGAACGTGTATCAATACATCGCATCCATTGCAACTGTGCATTCGGTTTTAAAGGGATAGTAGTCTAATTAAGTTGCTATTTTCTGTGGCATTGATGTAATCACTAAAAAAAACTTTAGTAGCCCTAAAGATTAATCTAAATTTATTTATAGAAATAAATATGTCTGCTTGAAAGAATGAAGAATATGGTAAACAAGTTGCTATAAAGAATGCATAATTATCCTATGTATCAATTGGTATTTCATTAAAAAGAAGACCATGTAATTAATATACATTTTGAACTGCATAAATGATGATAAATTTATTTTTGGGTAGAGTATTCCTTTAATATTATGAGGGTTATGATAATATTCTCAAATAATACATTTGACAAAATAAGCGTCACCTTTGGGATACCTATGTTCTGGAGGGTGAACGTAATTTGTAGTAATCTTGACCTTTTAACCTGCAACTATGTCAAAATCCTCCTCAAAAGTATGTTTCAGGAGATCCCAGATAAATCACTGCAACTCTCATTCACATCCAACTATATTTTGATCAGAAACGCCACTTTATACAGTCACATCAGTTCCTGAAGGACAAAATCAGATACCAAACTAACATTTCTAATTTTGCACTGAAGCATTTCCAGACGCTACTGGTGAAAAAACAGGCTAACACAATTCAACTTTAAAGTGATTCAAAGAAATAAATATAATAATCTCATAATATAAACACATATAAGTACATAAGCATATAAATATACAGTTTACACACACACACACACAGAAAAAAAATAGTAAACAAGATTACAGATACCACAGACAGATTCACACATTCAGACACATTTATGAGAATTCAGATATACTGTATAATTCTGTATATAACAGGACAAAGAAGACAAAAAAATTAAAGTTTTGCACAATAACACAAGGATTTAGGCCTAAAGCACAGAAATTCCAAGGCATCACATTTAAATAAGCATCAAACACAGAATTGCACAAAATCAGTTATTGGGAATATCTGAGAATTTATAGTTATACAGATTATGCTATCTATTAAAGATAAGTAATGATATTACTCAGCAAGTATCACTCTCATCCAACTGTAAATGCAATTTGCACTGTAGTCTGTTTGCACTATTTCAATGTTTCATCATGTTTATCTTCAGACTTTAATTTTACTTCATGCACATTGTTGTTTTGTAGGTTGTTTTTAGGTTGGTTAGATGGTTTTACTAGGTTGGTTATTAGGTTGGAAATATTTTAAGAATTTCATGTATTTTCAGCTTGTTTAATTGTGGATGTGCATCAAATAGAGCACAGCTGTATAACTGAACGCAATATGCAATATTACATTTTTACTGCAAGGCAACTGTAGTTCAGTCTTTCTTCACTAAAGGGCAAATTTGGTTACTCGTTATCAAAGCCAGTCCTGCCGAGGTTCACCACAAGAGGTCACTGCAGGATTTATTTGGTTTTCAGAGTTACACACAGTGGTTTGTCATTTTAGTTGTTGTATACTTTTTATTCCTGTTCCTCATAAAATCCTTGTGTGTCAAATTAAATTGTATATAAACGAAGCCTTGATCTCTTCCTTGGTTCTGACAAAAATTCACTGCTAGATAAATATGGTTAAATATTGATGGCCCACTTTGGCCAAGTGTGCTAGATGAAGTGGGCCACCCTGAACCTTTATTAATTCTACTCACATTTATTAAATACATTGACATTCACTGATTTTTTAAATTGACATTTTAGAAAACAAATGAAAATGCAGTCAGGAAATTCAAGTCAAGAAAGTAAACAGCAGAAGAAATTAAAAATTTCTTCAAATTAAAGATCATTTAGAAAAAACAAAAAGTTTTACAATATTACATTTTAAATATCTCTTTCATTAATTGTTTTGATAGCCTGTCTGTTGTTGCTTGTGTTATAGTCACATTGTTGTAGAGTTCTCTTTTTTTCATCAGTATTCTTTTCAATTTAATCAAATTAAATTTTTAATAGATCAGTTTTGAATTTTACGCATTAATTGAGGAAACTCATTTTACTTATATCCTAGGCTATATGTTTTTGTTAAGTATGTTGTTGAATTATGTTTGTCTGATAATGTGCTAATAAACATAAAAAATACATAAATGTTTTTACAATTTCTAATTAAAATACAGGATCGTTTTTTGATGCATTATGGATGGCCCTTTACCTGAAAAGACATTTGTCTGGAGTGCATGAAGTAAACAAAGGTAGTAAAGAAAAAGAAAAAGAAAGGCATCTGGTATATAAATGACAAGTTTAACAAAAAGTGGCCCACTTTACATGAATTCACCCTAAAAACAAAGAAGTTGAAGCATATTGGAATAGAAGTTGTTTTTGCAGATTTTTAAAAAATGATAAAAAAATTTTTTTTAAAAATACCATATTTGCCAGAGGAACAAAAAGGATGTTCCTGTTTTGTTTTTTCCCCCTTAATAGTTACTTGGAATTATAGGCTCATTGACAGTCTGATTATAGAGGTTAGATTACAGTTCAAACCACGGGAAGTTTGTCCCACTTCTGGGCAAAAAAAAAAAAAAAACGGGACTCAGATTGCTTTTTTTTTTTTGGAGAACGACGATAGAGGACAGATCCTGCAGGTAAATCTTTTGTAAACTAGCGAGATATATTAATATTTCTTGGATTTAACACATTTGGGGACAAACTGTTTTTCACTGGACGCTTTCTTTAACTTAAGTGCGACAGATTGGATTCGTCTCGTGATTGATTAGGCCGACTCATAATAAAGGTATGAAAGTTGTCCTGTTTTGATTTTGCATGTTTTCATTTGTACTCCTGACACAAATGACAACCCATTCTCACTCCCAAGGCGTCAAAAACTGAAGCATGGTCAAACGCCTTTCGCGTCACCATGAAGACGCCAAAAGTGCCCCTAGGCGTCAGTATATGACAAAATAGGAACTCCATTGCTTTCAATTGCTTGCTTTATGCGTCAGGTCGAGACGCTCATGGAAAATGACAACACGTTCTCCTCCGTTGTTTTCAGTTGTTTGTCTTAGTTTAATGGTTTGCATGCATTTGTAAAAAATATAAATAATTTTATATAAATTTATACTTTCATTGGAGCACCTAACCCACCCCTACCCTAAACCTACCCACTTTTGAACAACATAAAACACGTAACAGGCAAATATAAGTGCAGTCACAGGTATTTATTGCAAAAACTGACCATAAACAAGCAGTATAAAAGCATTAAAAACAAGTCGTGTTGCATTCCAAGTTTTCTGAAGCCATACGAAGTCTTTATGAGAAGAAGAGAGTAAAACAAGGTTTTAATCGTTGAAAATGATCCCGCTCTGTTAACGCGCTCACATCCCATTCAAAAAGATACTCCCGTCCCGTAGCATGACGCAATCTGTCACGAGACACACAAGAGCCAATAGCCTGTCAGAACAGCATAACGCAATCGGTCACGAGACACACAAGAGCCAATAGCATTTCACAACCAAGGCTGACTTAAGGCTTCTTCTGGCGGCATTTTTTGAATTCGCGCAGACTGCAGCACACAGGCTGAGCTTAACGGCGGACGGAGACGGCGATCGCGTCTATTCCTCTCACAAATCAAATGTTTTGCCTCGGAAGACTTGGAATATTAATATTTTTTAAATAAATTATGACGGTAGTTGTATCTGCCTGTTATATCTTGTGTTTTATTGACAAATGGTAGGTTTAGGGGCAGGGGTTGGGTTATGTGCTCACAAATGTGTAAATATTGTAATATAAATAAAACTGTTGTGGCTGTTTACATTGAAAAATCACACCCCAACATATATGCAATAATGGCAATACCCAATATATAATTTAATTATGACGATAAAATTCCCAGTATGGCGTCGGCATATTGACGCTAAGGGTTTCCTATTTAAAGCAACGGAGGACCCTGCAAGTCGAAAAATGACGCTAAGGGGTACCTTGAGCGTCAAAAAGCGACGCCAAGTGGTCCTGACCAAGCTTCAATATGTGACGAGTTGGGTGTGAGAATGGGTTGCAAATGACTATATAACTGTTGAAGCATCAAACGGAGACCAGTATGAAGCTATACCCGACTTTTCAAAAGATGTCTTTTCTACAAACATTTGTGGAAAGTCTATAGTGAAAGTGAAAGTATTTTGTCAAACGCGTAATAATTCAGACATTTTAAAATGTGACTTGTCTAACATGTCAATGCAATTATATTAAGAAAAGATCAGACCAAAGACGGAGACAACATAATGTCAAAAAGAAAGGAAAACTTATGAAAGGTATTCTTTAACTTAATAAAAACCCTTTGCGCATGCTTTCTGTCCATCAGACGGTCATATTTCTCTTTCTGACGGACAGCACGGTTCAGATCGGCTGATGGACATGAGGTCTCTGTTGATACTGTCAGGTAAAAACACTCACTGTCTGCGTAAAAAGTCACATGTTTAATGTCACTAATTTACAGCATTTGATTAGTGGCCTAGACGTAGTGTAGAATTATACTCTTTAGAACCATAAATCTATGTTTATATGGTTAAAATGGGGAAGAATCCCCAGTTTTTCACGGTGCCTTTTGTGTCCCAATGAAATAATCTAACATAATTAATATAACAACAAATAAATTTGTGATTTAAAAACATAACAATAATATGGAGTTTATTTTGTGTCTTTTTTATTCAATCAAACATACTGTGTTTGAGAGCAAAACTAATTATTTTGAAATTAAAAAATAAAGGTTTGCAAAAAGATTCTTCTTAAGGCTCAAAAATAAAGAAATTGAAAACAAAATAATTTGCAGTGCGTGTAAATCTTTGAAAATCATATTTTTCTTTGTGCACTTCAAACACTTTTCATCACGAACCCACAAATGTTGCTCTCTTTTCTGCTCTCTTTTTTTGCGGGTCTAAAACTTTTGTTTGCGAGTGAAGCTGTGTCTCAGTTAAAGTAACCCAGCAGGCTGGGTTGTTGAGAAAACCCAAGATATAGTCATTTTTACCATTTATGTGTTTGCATTTTTGTGTTTCTGGGTTATTCTTGCTGAGTTATTCTCATAATTTTGCCTATGCTTAACAAGACAATCATGGATTAATAAATAATGAAGAATACAGGTTATTTAGACTGTTAACAATGATTTTTAATGCCAACTGACATTCACAAATGTGTTAAAATTTATACCAATGACAAACATGCAATTTTCTTTCTTTCTTTTTTTTTTTTTTTGTCCAGAAAACGCAAAAATGACAGAAATACAGTTCTGTACCCTATCCACTGTAGAAATACAGAAATACAGTACCGCTCCCTATCCACTATATAGTGCACTATGTCGGGTGTCAGCCATTTTGTAGTGCTGTCCGAATTCTGAGTGAACGACTTCTTTCACTACTTTGTACCCACAATGTATTCTGATTTCGAGTGTACAACCCATAGACATAATATACATATATATTATGTCTATGTGCACAACCAATGTACACTGGCTGAAGCACTATTTCCCACAATCCAATGCGGAGAACCGACCAGCTGTTAGAGAGAGCGGGAGCGAGCGAGTTTGAATGAGAGATGTGTTTAATTTACAAAAATGATGATTTTTAAAAAATGTTCGTTTATAGCTTATTCATTCTTATGTTAAATTAACGGTCGCCTGAAGGCGCTCTACGGCCATTGTCATCTTATTTGAGTGCAAAAACGCTGCTCGGGAGAGTTTCAAGATACTACAAACAATCAATACATAAAATTATTAACATGTGCTAATGTGAGTTTATTTTTGTTGACAACATTTTAATAGTATTTAATGATTATGACTATATAAGCATTACAAAACAAATTAATAATATACCATCAATGAAACCACAAAGCTGATTACAATATAAAGTCGTTTTAAGTGTTATTGCTATTAATATTATTTTCTAAAATGAGGTACATGTAATATAAAAGTACATAGGTGACTAAGATGTTTTTTCAACAGCTAAGTCTCACGAGCAGTGTAACGTTACAGGTCACCGTCCGAATCCGTTCACTTCATTTCGTTCACTCCTTTCTATAGTGCACTCAACTGCCTTACACTATACAGGGATAAGTGAAAGAGTGAACGAGTGAGCGATTTCGGACACAGAATTCGGAGAGCACTACAAAATGGCTGACACTACCCGACAGTGCATTAGTGCAGTGGTTCCCAACCCAACCTGGGAGGCGCGCCCCAGAGTTCACAGCGGGGGGGCGCGGGAGCAGATGAGGTAGGGCTGGGCGATAAAACGATAACTACAATTATAGTGATATAATTTCCCTCGACAAAACAAGTTTGATAAACATTCAATGTTATGTTTATGTGGGTAAAGCGGAAGAAAACAGCGCTACTCATTTGAACTGCGCCACACGGACCATAACCGCTCGCTTCAAACAGCTGCGCAGCTCAGAGAGCGCTGACTAGAGCAGATCACGCGAGCACCATCGTTTACCAGGGATTTACTGTAGTAACATTAACTGCACAATGGTATTGTGGCAGAAATGTGTGGTATTTATATCAAATTTATTATATTAATGTAGACGTGTATTAAATGTATTAAAGGAGTAATGGAATGTAACTACACTATATTTGTGATTAAGCTATAGGCTAGCGTTTGTGCATTTATAATAAATGTATTTAGGCTACTGTTTTACATATAAATAGGCTACCTAGAAACCATCTAGTTGGATTTTTACCACAGTATTGAGGTGCTATATGTGTGGTTTTAACTCTGGTTATCATGATGTAAATGTATGCTATGGAAGAACAATGGTTAATTTTAATAAACCTCAAATAGAAATAAATTTCACCATATAAAAAAGGAGGGTTTTTTTTTACAATGTTACTGATTTTGATAATGAACATAAATTTACATCTGCATCCTAACTCAAACTACTACTGTCAACTCAATGTCAAATGTGCATTTCGAGATAAAAAAAATATATTATTATTATTGCGTGTGTGTGTGGGGGAAGTTGGGAACCACTGATATAGTGGATAGGGAGCGGTTTCGGACACAGCTCTACTTTCTGATTGGCTGGTAGGTGGCATTTAACTCTGTATAACTCGAGACAGCTATGAACTCGGCAGAGAACTTACCTCCGTATTTCCTCGTCTATTAATTGTATAGTAATTGTAGCGGGACAAGTTATCCCTTCTCAGCGTGAGAAATACAAGGTGTGGCGTGAGAGCGTGTGAACTGGTTAAAATGCGTGTGTCTCACGGTGAATGCGTGAGACTTGAGAGCCCTGTCTTGTCATGGCGAGCAACAGGTCGTTTACTGGGTAAGATAACTAATTTAACATCTTAAACTCAGTGACAAAGTGAACTTAATTATTCTAGCTGACAGCCCCCAATAGTAAAGCTTAAGGACTGGCATAAAGTTGGCTTGATGTTGGACGTTCGATATTCGCATATTTAGGGACCGTCTCTAAAGTTACATGCGATATTGGTATACATTTTTAATGCGTTTGAGCCCATTCGGTACTGAAAAATAGCAATTTTTACATATGATTTACAGTTTATTTTAATAAATATAAAAAATGTTAAAGGTGTGCATTATAGTTTGCACCTATATGAACAGTTTATAGTTTGTGTTATGACTGTAAGTCATTCTCCTCAAATGCTATTGAGCTTTAAATTTGCGTTTGAGCCCATTCGGTACTGAAAAATAGCAATTTTTACATATGATTTACAGTTTATTTTAATAAATATAAAAAATGTTAAAGGTGTGCATTATAGTTGACACCTAGATGAACAGTTTATAGTTTGTTTTATGACTGTAAGTCATTCTGCTCATATGCTATTGAAGTTAGAAAAATATACCAATATCGCATGTAACTTTAGAGACGGTCAAGCCAACTTTACGTCAGGCCAATATTTTCAGAGATTATAGATTATTATAGCTCCAGTGAAGTCGGGTGGGTAACGCACATCAAATCACTAGCCCATTTGGCGGGTTGTGATTCATAAATTATGTCCGTATGCATGATCAAGTCTATTATCTGCACCCAACAGCTGTTCAAAATCATGCAGCGTCACGTACAGTTTGCCATTCAGTTTTCTAAAATACAACGATTTGGGACCGATGTCTGTACATTCTGACTTCACCCTAGTCTGCAACTGTGTATTGTGCATTTTAATAACAGGTTGTTTTTGTATATCTTTACGACCTGTGCACTGACAACTGCAAAACTTTAATACTTCAATAGTACTTACTTCAATTACTTCAGTAGTAACAAATGATAATCAGGACTTGTCAGCCAGTACCGCTTTGAAGACCTTTTAATTAACATTTCAATATGCCCCTGACTTCTAAGGGGTGTTTAAGAAGAATCTTTTTGCAAACTTTTATTTTTTAACTACAAAATAATTAGTTTTGCTCTCAAACACAGTATGTTTGATTGAATAAAAAAAGACACAAAATAAACTCCATACTCCCCTCTCCCTCGCTCAGTCAAGCCTCATAAATGATCAAAAATAGAACATTATAGAGGAGTGAGAGAAACATGCTTGTGTTTTCAGTGTCGGAATCCTGGTTGAGAAATGATGTATCCTTCTAGAAGTGACGTCACTTGATTGTACAGTATTTTACAAGGGTTTTATTTTAATGACGGTAACAGGGCTGACATGAAATCAGGGGACACCAATAAAATGATTTATATTTTATAAAAAAAATACTTAATGAGATTGTATTTAGAACAATATGCAAATGTGATTTTTGTATAATTTAACCCTCAATTTGGGAATTAAAAGTCCTGCTGAAAAAGAACAATCATAGCGAGGGACAGGCCAAACACCTTACCCTTATCAGCATAAATGCTATTTAAAATAATTTTTAATTTACTTTAATTTGATGTAATATTGATAAAAGACTAAATAGGGGAGGGGCATCATCCAATGTCAATACTGTTACCCTTTTTAAAATGTAAATTTAAACAATTACTTATTACATTTAATATAATCAATATCTGCATGCATCTAATTACAATACCATTAAAACAGTAGATCTCTTAGAAATGTAATGTGCTCAGTCAACAAAGAACTGACTTCAACTGAAAAATTGGCTGTTTGCTATTGTCCTCCCACATTATCGACACTATTTTCCTGTTTAACATTGTAAAGTTGCTTTGACAATCTGCATTGTGTAAAGTGCTAAATAAATAAAGGTGACTTGATTGACTAATATTTTATGTATTATGTAAACAAATATGTGCAGTGAAGCACATCTGTGTCCTGTCATCCCTGTTACTCTGGTCAAACCTGTTGCTGTCATTAATTTCCAAAAAATTGTAAAAATGATATTTGATACAACTTTCCAGGTTTTTCTATTGTAACTTTAACTATTGTGACGGGAGGAGCCAACGACAGACACAGTGGGTGTGGCGTCAGGCCTCGGAGAGGCTTTTTATTAACAAAATAACGTGTCCAGGGAAAGAAGTGTCCAAAATAAACAGGGGGTCTGGTGTCCTCGTCGTGCTGCGGGGCTTGTGCAGGAGGGCAGTGTTCCAGGAGGGGAAGGGTCCAGGGAAGGGGCGGAGTCCGGCGGCCGCACGCGCTCCCACTCGGGTCCGGGGCGCGAGGGCGGCGGCTTCATCATAGCGGCGGCTCTTACATGTCGTCCACGGCCTTTGGTAGGACTTGTACGGCCCGACATCCTGGTCCGACGGCCGTAATACGGGTGCGGCTTTCGTCCGGACCGCGGGTTCGGCAGCTCACGTCTTCGGTGGCGCGGAAGTCCCTCTACGCTCCCTTCCTGGACCCACGAGGACACCAGCGTGCATGCACGGGGAAGAGACCGGTCTCTCGAGGAGAGGCGCGCTGGGCATTTAACAGCGGCGGTGATGAGGCTTCATTCAGTCCAGCTGTGCCTCATCACACGCCGCCAGCCCGCGTTGATCCCACGCCCCTCCTCTCATCCACCCACTCCAGTCGGGAGCCTGGTGAAGGGCGGCGAATAAGGGACGGGGTGGTGATGATAATGAGGGGGAGGGCCACTGATCCGTCACATTCCCCCCCCCAAGCGACATCCCCGTCATCGGTCGCCGCCCACGCAGGAGTGCTACCTTCCTCAACCAGGCTCCATACGGTCGGAGTGGGCGGGCAGGGATTCCTCTCCGGCGATCCTCCCTCTCGCACCGCGCCGGAACAGGGACAGAGAAACCGGTATTAGTCGACAGCCTCAACCAACCACAGGGTAAGATGACAAGTGGGGAAACGTCACTTACCCCTTTGGTGGTTGGGAGGCCGTCTCCGTCGTTTCTCCGTCCCACGCGCTTCTCCACGAACTTCTGCGGGCGAGAGGGGATGACGTCTTCAGGTGTTGCCCAACTGCGCTGTCTAGGCTCCGCCTTGCCCGCATTCTCCACCACTGTGACGGGAGGAGCCAACGACAGACACAGTGGGTGTGGCGTCAGGCCTCGGAGAGGCTTTTATTAACAAAATAACGTGTCCAGGGAAAGAAGTGTCCAAAATAAACAGGGGGTCTGGTGTCCTCGTCGTGCTGCGGGGCTTGTGCAGGAGGGCAGTGTTCCAGGAGGAAGGGTCCAGGAAGGGCGGAGTCCGGCGGCCGCACGCGCTCCCACTCGGGTCCGGGCGCGAGGCGGCGGCTTCATCATAGCGGCGGCTCTTACACGTCGTCCACGGCCTTTGGTAGGACTTATGCGGCCCGACATCCTGGTCCGACGGCCGTAATACGGGTGCGGCTTTCGTCCGGACCGCGGGTTCGGCAGCTCACGTCTTCGGTGGCGCGGAAGTCCCTCACGCTCCTTCCTGGACCCACGAGGACACCAGCGTGCATGCACGGGGAAGAGACCGGTCTCTCGAGGAGAGGCGCTGGGCATTTAACAGCGGCGGTGATGAGGCTTCATTCAGTCCAGCTGTGCCTCATCACACGCCGCCAGCCCGCGTTGATCCCACGCCCCTCCTCTCATCCACCCACTCCAGTCGGGAGCCTGGTGAAGGGCGGCGAATAAGGGACGGGGTGGTGATGATAATGAGGGGGAGGGCCACTGATCCGTCACACTATATTTAATTTTAGACAAAGCCCTTTTTGTATCTCTCTTGTAAAAAAAAAATAATAATAATTCTTAATTGACATGTGGTCAAAATTTAAAACAAAACTCCAAAATGTGAAACAATCACAGTGAAAATAGTCACTTAAATGTTGTGTATATATATATGTGTGAAAACTATCACATAGTTGTTCTAATTAAACTATAGTATATAGTAACGCTTGTGTCTGTAACAGGGTTGAAAAAATAGTCATAAAATAATAAATGGCACAGCCTGAGATGGCACAATACAATTTCTTGTCATTTTAAGGTCAATTTCTTATTTCATGGATATATAAAAATGTTGATTAAACTTTTTTTTTTTTCAAATGGAAAAGGTACCGATTTCGTGGAATGACCTTTAAAGCCCATCACTGACGTGGTGTGTCTGTCTCATTCCAAGAAAACTGCATCATATGAGAAACATACTACTAACAGTCTGCAGTGTTCCTGCCCTCACTGTCCTGACGACTGCACATCCTACCACTGGTAGCACACACTCTTTAATGACCCATACGCACGCAAGAAACTATCTGAAAACGACCAGTCTATTACTGTAAAGGAAAAAGGACAGTACCGCTGCCGGAGGGAGTGTGGGAAAGGTTTCTCCCGTTTCAGCAACGTCTACAGCTACGAAGGTACTAATACACAAACATACATGCGTCTCGTGATTGATTAGGCCGACTCATAATAAAGGTATGAAAGTGGTCCTGTTTTGATTTTGCATGTTTTCATTTGTACTCCTGACACAAATGACTATATAACTGTTGAAGCATCAAACGGAGACCAGTATGAAGCTATACCCGACTTTTCAAAAGATATCTTGTCTACAAACATTTGTGGAAAGTCTATAGTGAAAGTGAAAGTATTTTGTCAAACGCGTAATAATTCAGACATTTTAAAATGTGACTTGTCTAAAATGTCAATGCAGTTATATCAAGAAAAGATCAGACCAAAGACGGAGACAACATAATGTCAAAAAGAAAGGAAAACTTATGAAAGGTATTCTTTAACTTAATAAAAACCCTTTGCGCATGCTTTCTGTCCATCAGACGGTCATATTTCTCTTTCTGACGGACAGCACGGTTCAGATCGGCTGATGGACATGAGGTCTCTGTTGATACTGTCAGGTAAAAACACTCACTGTCTGCGTAAAAAGTCACATGTTTAATGTCACTAATTTACAGCATTTGATTAGTGGCCTAGACATAGTGTAGAATTATACTCTTTAGAACCATAAATCTATGTTTATATGGTTAAAATGGGGAAGAATCGCCAGTTTTTCACGGTGCCTTTTGTGTCCCAATGAAATAATCTAACAGAATTAATATAACAACAAATAAATTTGTGATTTAAAAACATAACAATAATATGTAGTCTTTTATCAATATTACATCAAATTAAAGTCAGTTAAAAATTATTTTAAATAGCATTTATGCTGATAAGGGTAAGGTGTTTGGCCTGTCCCTCGCTATGATTGTTCTTTTTCAGCAGGACTTTTAATTCCCAAATTGATGGTTAAATTATACAAAAATCACATTTGCATATTGTTCTAAATACAATCTCATTGTTAAGCAATGTTTTTGCCATAAGTATAAATTTTTTTCTTATAAAATATAAATCATTTTATTGGTGTCCCCTGATTTCATGTCAGCCCTGTTACCCTCATTAAAATAAAACCCTTGTAAAATACTGTACAATCAAGTGACATCACTTCTAGAAGGATACATCATTTCTCAACCAGGATTCCGACACTGAAAACACAAGCATGTTTCTCTCACTCCTCTATAATGTTCTATTTTTGATCATTTATGAGGCTTGACTGAGCGAGGGGGAGGGGAGGGGCATCATCCAATGTCAATACTGTTACCGTTTTTAAAATGTAAATTTAAACAATTACTTATTACATTTAATATAATCAATATCTGCATGCATCTAATTACAATACCCTTAAAACATAAGATTTTAGAACATTAGAACATTAGAAAAATTGTCTGTTTGCTATTGTCCTCCCACATTATCGACACTATTTTCCTGTTTAACATTGTAAAGTTGCTTTGACAATCTGCATTGTGTAAAGTGCTAAATAAATAAAGGTGACTTGATTGACTAATACAACTATGGCAAGTTTACAACTATATGCAATTTAAAATGGTAAAACTTTACAGTATTATGTAAACAAATATGTGCAGTGAAGCACATGTGTGTCCTGTCATCCCTGTTACTCTGGTCAAACCTGTTGCTGTCATTAATTTCCTAAAAATTGTAAAAAAATAAATAAAATAAAATAAAATAAAATAAATAAAATAAAATAAAAGATATTTGATACAACCGTATCAAAAAAAAAAAAAAAAAGTTGAGCCAACTTTAAGGCAACCAGCTTCAGCAGATTTTTGAGTTTGCTCAACTTATTTTTGTGGGAGATTCTCACATTTTTGTTGTATAAACTTAAATAAAACCACAAGTTGAGAAAACTCAAAAATCTGCTGAAGCTGGTTGCCTTAAAATTTTAAGTTGGCTCAACTTTTTTCTTTTCTTTTTTTACAGTGAACTTTCCAGGTTTTTCTATTGTAACTTTAACTATATTTAATTTTAGACAAAGCCCTTTTTGTATATCTCTTGTAAAAAAAAAAAAAAAATTCTTAATTGACATGTGATCAAAATTTAAAACAAAAATCCAAAATGTGAAACAATCACAGTGAAAATAGGAACTTAAATGTTGCGTATATATGTGAAAACTGTCACATAGTTGTTCTAATTAAACTATAGTATATAGTAACGCTTGTGTTTGTAACAGGGTTGAAAAAATAGTCATAAAATAATAAATGGCATAGCCTGAGATGACACAATACAATTATTACTCTTATTTCATGGATATATAAAAATGTTGATTAAACTTTTTTTTTTTTCAAATGGAAAAGGTACCGATTTCGTGGAATGACCTTTAAAGCCCATCACTGACGTGGTGTGTCTGTCTCATTCCAATAAATCTGCATCATATGAGAAACTTTGTAATGTGCCAAGGAGCTTGGAACAAACTGACCATTTTTTGTCTCTGCATGAATTAAAGCTGTAGAATCTTAATCCAGAAATCAAATCCAGATCTGATCGATTTTTTAATCCACAGTGTTGTTGGCTCTCATAAGAGGGAACAAGGGACAGAAACTGACAGGTAAATGCATGTTTTATCACACACTTGTCTATAGACCACAACATGTGGTAAAATTCAGTGCCTACAGATGTTTTCTGCCTGATCCTCAAAACAACAAAAGATTTCATATCATACAGTATTAAATCTATTCCGAGCACAGCACTGAGTAAATTCAAGTGCAGATTTTAATAATTTATCATGTACGTAGATCTAGTGTCACCGAGACATCGTCACACAACAAGCATCCAGACATTTTTAGCATAGTCAGCAAAAAAATCTTTTGACTGAAAATTTTTCCTCGGCCAAACCCGTTCCACAGCCATACCTGTCACACACCCAGTTTAACAGCCGTGTTTTCTTCTTGTAATTAGGAGCGCTTGTCCTCCTAATTTAAAAAATTTAGAAGCACCTTCTAATCAATAATAAAAAAATTCTGAACAAAAATTAGCCTTCTTAATACGAGGTGACATTTGACTCAAAGTCATTTAAAGGGGAATTCTTTTTACCTTTGTAAATGCATTTTTCTACTTTTATTAAATGTATGCAGTGTTTCTATAGGATTTATTCCAGCTGTGGTGGCAGGACTGTTTCCCATGGACCACGCCCCTCCCACCCAAGAATCACCTGCACTCAGAATTGAATTTATTTTAACTAAAAAGACAAGTAAATAGTAAATAATAAAATAAGAACAAATAAATTAATGACAATCAATAGCACAAACAAAAACAACAACAAGATACAAATGAAATTATCAGTACTTAATTTTTTTCAGTTAGGTCTAACTATAACCTATTCATCTGTAAAATAACACTGGATAGTCTTCACTGTATAATGAAAGACAGCAGCAGGTTTATTTTGGCTGCTGTCTCTTTAAGACCTCATGCATGGCTCTAATGTTACACATGGCTCTATGCTTACTTTTCTTTTTAGGAGCTCTTGTCCTCCTAATTTAATTTGTACTACAGAGGTCGCACAGAAGAACACAAAAGTGTCTTGTAGGTATAGGCTCAGAGGTGGCATGAGTGCAATTAAACTCATAGATTCATGTGGAGATTAATGTTTTAAATATAAAATTTTGAATACAGAAATATTAAGATTATTTAAATAACTGAAATTATACAGTAGCCCCTCAACTGAAACCACCAGCAGGTGGCAGCAAGTCACTGATTTGATCACTGAATCATTAATTCAATTGATTCGTTCCAATGGCTGATTCATTCAGGGATGAAGCAAGTGACTGTCTTTATGAATGGGTAATCATGAATCACTGACTCACTAGATTCGTTCAAAAACACACTTTCATTCATGAATGAAACACCGCCATGTTTGCTTTTAGAGATGAGCAGCGGCTCAGCTGTTACTTTATTTAGAACTATTTTCGTTGATGATATACAGCAAAATCATGCAGTACTTGTTTATTGATCTGTTGTATTAAATCAATATCACATTTGCAAACTCCCTTAATAATTATTAAAAGCCGTCACTCTCCTTATCGCGATCTGTGGGCGCACAGAAAATGAGAGCGTGCGAGTGAGTTCTCAAGACTTAAACGCACGTGCAAATGATACATTCCGTCGGAACCTGCGGGAATGAGTAGAATTATTATTAATAGCCGCAATCCCGCACCGAAATTCAAGTTCTGCTCTGTGTTCTCTGCGAATGATGAGAGCAGCGTTACTATGTTGTCAGTGAGAAGCTGCAGCCGTGGCGGGGATGATTTTTGATGTGCCAGCAGAACAACAACAACAACAATAAATACAGCTGCAAGCAGCGATTACCGGGGTTCAAGCATTTTAAGGCCTAATGTGGTATGCTTTTAGGGTCTAGGCCAACCTGGATGTATAGCTGACAGTGAAACACATCAAAAATGGACAATAGGCTCACACAAACATACACACACACACAAACACACATACACACAAATAGAAATAAAATAAACTATCATATTAATAATCATTAAGCTTGCTTACACACACACACACAGGCAGACATACTCATACACGGACATACATGCACACATATTTTGTTGCAGTTATAGATATTTGAAATAAATGACAGGTGACAATATTTTTTTGCAAGTCTTCTCTTTTTAAGAGTTCATATCGTCATTTTCAGGTTTCTCTGTGATCATAATATGGCAAAATTGTAAAAACTGATATATCTGTATGAACAAAATGGTAAACTTAAATTAAATGTGATTTTAAATGTTATAACAGTGATTTTATAATATCTCTATAAGAAAACCTATGAACAGTACTGTTTTAGAGTTTAATAAGCGCATTAGTGATCTTCCGCTGCCATCTAGTGGTTATAAATAGCAATTTCTCATACAACACTGTGTCTATAACCTTTATAACTATTATAGTGTTATGTTTTGCCCAATCTCTCTTAAATTTTGCATGCTTGTTTAGAATGAAATTATGCATCATTTTACACAGTTTGTGGGCTTTGTTTTAGTATTAATAGGCCTTTGGGTACACTATGTAAATAACATATTATAAAATGACTGGTTTATAGTTTTCCAAATGCAAATGTTCAACATTGTTTTGATAATTATTGACCTAGAGAGTCTAGAGAACAGTACTGCACTGATTTGGTTGATTTTGAGTTAAAAACTGAAGGCTAGTTGAAAAAGGCATGTTTTTTTTTTTTTAAATAATCTCAAATACTTAAAGAACAGTTTGATTGACAGCAGTGATCCTAGAGACAAAGTTGATCAGAATGAGAAGATTCTATAATGTCTATAGTACCATATTAAACTGTAAAATGACTGTAAAAAGCATAATTTACAATTCAGATACAAGTTTTCACGAAAACCTAAAGTTTTGTAAAATGATAAACTTTACATTTCACCCTTTAAACAATTTTTAAGAAAATGGATAAGTCAGAAGTATTAATAATATTGATTTTAACAATTATCATCAATAAATTATTATATAAATTAAATAACATGAATTAGGGGTGTGCAAAATTGGCAAAAAAATGATATCTTGATATTTTCTGGGATTTTATCGATAACGATATTTTGCTGAGTGTGTTATTGTGCTGATATCTAAAAGACTACCGTGGACAGCTGACTCCTGAATTTTTTTTATATTCTTCATATTCTGTGTGGTCAGTTCACAGCAGCAATAGAAATGAATCTTTTCCAACAAGTTTTATGGGCATTTTTACCTTTAAGCCATTTTTTCTAAAAGTGTGCATCATCTTTTGAGTCAAATTCTTGCATTTGGGTTGTTACCAAGTAAATGAAATCAGTATCAACAAAATGTATTTTATTTGCTTTGCAATGCATATGAAGAGGCATTCAGATGTATTTACACACTGTTTAATGCAGCTCGGAAGGACACAGAATGCTAAACTGCAGTTACAATTGCATAAATAATGTTTTGATATTTGAAACATAAAACGTTGAAAGCTGATGTTTGAAATTATTTAAAAAAAAAAAATGAAGATACTTTAAATGTGAAATTAAAACGGCCAATAGGTGGCAGTAAGTCAGTGTTAATAAGTGAGTCATTGCGATTGAAACGAATCATTTAAACGGTTGATTCATTCAGGAACTGAATCACCTTCATGCTGCTCAGAGACGCAAATCAGCTCTGTGGCTGTGTTTGGAATTATTTTTGTTGAAGAAATAGAGCAAAAGCGGTAAATATGGTGTCTAAAACGTAAGTCTCTTAATATTAACTTCTTGTTTATTGAACAGTTGCATAAAATCAATATCACATTTGTAATCATGCTGATTTTTGGAGGAAAAAAATGGCACTCTTCGTGTGATATTAACTATATGAAATGGTATAAAAATAGGCTATGCATTTTCTGCGCCCATATCTTAAATTATGTGATCATTCTAAATGTATTTTAATAGACTGAATCGTGCAGTGAAACTCGTTAACGGTTAACTGATTCATTCTGTGCCAGCAGGTGTCGCCTTTGGCTGAAATATAACGGTTTTCCCGGTAAAGACAGAACATGAAATGAAATCATAGCCTTTTGAAGTTTAATCGTCATATTCATCCATATCGCAATTCTGGTCTTTCCGTCTCCAAATTTAAGACCTCTTGAAATCATAATTAAGACTTTCTTGTACAATTTAAGACTTAAGGCCTTAAATTTGATACAACTAAATGTAAGACTTTTTAAGACCCCGCGGAAACCGTGGTTAAACACATCCAAAATGGAGGATAGGCTCACAGACACACAACATACACACACACACACTGACATTAAATGATTTAACTAGTATATTAATACTCTATAAGCATATTCACACACACACACACACACACACACACACACATACACAGACAAGCATGCACACACATTTTGTTGCAGAGATATATATTTGAAATAAATTATAAGTGACAATACTTATTGCAAGTCTTCTCTTTTTAAGAGTTTATGTCATTTTCATGTTTTACTGTAATCATAATCTGGCATAATTGTAAAAACTGATATGTCTCTATGAACAAAATGGTAAACTTTGACTAAATGTGATTTTGAAATTTTATAACAGTGATTTTATAATATCTAAGCATGAATCCATCAAACCTATGAACAGTACTGTTTAAGTTATTCCAGTGGTTCTCAAACCTCTCCATGAAGTACCCCTAGCACTGCACATTTTGTATGTCTCCCTATATCTGATAAACGCACTTCAGGTCTTGTAGTCTCCAGTAATGAGCTGATGAGTTGAATCAGGTGTGAAAGATTAGGGAAACATACAAAATGTGCAGGGCTGGGGTTTTTTTTTTTTTAAATAAATAAATCTCAAATATTTAAATGACCAGTTTGATTGACAGCATTGGTCCCAGAGGCAAAGTTGTTCAGAATGAGAAGATCTATCGTATGATATGAAAATATAGTGTATAAGTGAATATTTTATTGCAATTTGAGGTCATTTACTATAGAAATACTGTGTTTTAGAGGCCTTTTTCACTGTTATAGCACCACCTATGGTCCAATTTACATGAAACTTTGCATGCTTGTTAAGAGTCATCTGACACATGTTTTCAACAAGTTTAGTAAAGTGTCGAGTTTTCGTTTAGGTTTTATAGGCTTCTGGGTATATTTGGCCACAACCCTTTTTTAATGAACCCGTTACAGCTAACCAAAGGACAAAATTCAATATTTTTTTGATAATTATTGATCTAGAGAGTCCACAGATTATTACTGCAGTGGTTTGATCGAGATGGAGCATAAAACCTAGGACTAGTTCGCAAAAGTAGGTTTTTGACATAACTGAGAATATTTAATGAACGATTATTGACAACATTAGTCCCAGAGGCAAGGTTGCTGAGAATGAGGAGATCTATCAAATGATATGAAGGCCTAGTGTTTGTGTTAATATATAAACATTTTCTACAATTTGAGCTCATTTTCTATAGAAATTTTGTGGGTTTTTTTACTTCCGGCTGAGCAGTGAGAAGACGCGCTTGAAGTTAGCTCCCGAGCACTTTGTCATCTATTATACCTTTCAGGCTGCCTGAAAGGTGTTTTATTTTTCAAACTACTTATTCAACGATTGTAGCTTGGAAGGACTTATGGCTTCGGAAAGGCAACGGAAACTTAAATCGTCAGTGACCGTGACAGAGAGTCATGGCGACAAGCTACCGTCGGATCTGGAAAATCTCCGTGTTACTCTGATCTCCGAGCTAACATCTACCATCGCAGAACAGGTGAAAGCAGCCATCGACTCTGCTCTTGCCCCGGTTGTTGCGTCCTTTGAGAGTCTTAAATCAAGCACTGAATCACAAGGAAGGCACATTGACGAGCTTGATCAGCACTTGAACGATTACAGCGACCGCATTGTAGCACTGGAACAGACGGTGCTAAAGTTGATGGTGGGTTTATCCCCAATTCATTTTTATTTCACACACACACACACACACACATACATACATACATATATATATATATATATATACAGTGGGTACGGAAAGTATTCAGACCCCTTTAAATGTTTCACTCTTTGTTATATTGCAGCCATTTGCTAAAATCATTTAAGTTCTTTTTTTTTCCTCATTAATTTACACACAGCACCCCATATTGACAGAAAAACACAGAATTGTTGACATTTTTGCAGATTTATTAAAAAGAAAAACTGAAATATCACATGGTCCTAAGTATTCAGACCCTTTGCTGTGACCCTCATATATTTAACTCAGGTGCTGTCCATTTCTTCTGATCATCCTTGAGATGGTTCTACACCTTCATTTGAGTCCAGCTGTGTTTGATTATACTGATTGGACTTGATTAGGAAAGCCACACACCTGTCTATATAAGACCTTACAGCTCACAGTGCATGTCAGAGCAAATGAGAATCATGAGGTCAAAGGAACTGCCTGAAGAGCTCAGAGACAGAATTGTGGCAAGGCACAGATCTGGCCAAGGTTACAAAAAAAATGTATGCTGCACTTAAGGTTCCTAAGAGCACAGTGGCCTCCATAATCCTTAAATGGAAGACGTTTGGGACTACCACAACCCTTCCTAGAGCTGGCCGTCCGGCCAAATTGAGCTATCGGGGGAGAAGAGCCTTGGTGAGAGAGGTAAAGAAGAACCCAAAGATCACTGTGGCTGAGCTCCAGAGATGCAGTCGGGAGATGGGAGAAAGTTGTAGAAAGTCAACCATCACTGCAGCCCTCCACCAGTCGGGGCTTTATGGCAGAGTGGCCCGAAGGAAGCCTCTCCTCAGTGCAAGACACATGAAAGCCCGCATGGAGGACTCCAAGATGGTGAGAAATAAGATTCTCTGGTCTGATGAGACCAAGATAGGACTTTTTGGCCTTAATTCTAAGCGGTATGTGTGGAGAAAACCAGGCACTGCTCATCACCTGTCCAATACAGTCCCAACAGTGAAGCATGGTGGTGGCAGCATCATGCTGTGGGGGTGTTTTTCAGCTGCAGGGACAGGACGACTGGTTGCAATCGAGGGAAAGATGAATGCGGCCAAGTACAGAGATATCCTGGACGAAAACTTTCTCCAGAGTGCTCAGGACCCTAAGCACACAGCTAAAATAACGAAGGAGTGGCTTCACAACAACTCTGTGACTGTTCTTGAATGGCCCAGCCAGAGCCCTGACTTAAACCCAATTGAGCATCTCTGGAGAGACCTAAAAATGGCTGCCCACCAACGTTTACCATCCAACCTGACAGAACTGGAGAGGATCTGCAAGGAGGAATGGCAGAGGATCCCCAAATCCAGGTGTGAAAAACTTGTTGCATCTTTCCCAAAAATACTCATGGCTGTATTAGATCAAAAGGGTGCTTCTACTAAATACTGAGCAAAGGGTCTGAATACTTAGGACCATGTGATATTTCAGTTTTTCTTTTTTAATAAATCTGCAAAAATGTCAACAATTCTGTGTTTTTCTGTCAATACGGGGTGCTGTGTGTACATTAATGAGGAAAAAAAAAAACTTTTTTTTAGCAAATGATGATTTTAGCAAATGGCTGCAGTATAACAAAGAGTGAAAAATTTAAGGGGGTCTGAATACTTTCCGTACCCACTATATATATATATATATATATATATATATTTTTTTTTTTTTTCATCTGCTTGTGGCCTCCTCTCTTATATATTAACCTAACCTAATGGACAATACCAGAAGCTCAGTTAGATTCTTGAGTTGGAATGTGAAAGGACTGAATGGTCCCATTAAAAGATCCAAAGTTTTGACACATTTGAAAATACAAAAACCTGACGTTGTATTCCTCCAGGAAACTCATCTGCGTCTTAAGGATCAATGTAGGCTCCAAACTCGCTGGACATCACACATTTTTCATTCAAACTTTGATTCCAGGTCTAGAGGAGTTGCCATTTTGATTAATAAGACTGTGCACTTTTCTATTTACAATGTTATTTCTGATATGAATGGTCGATATGTAATTGTGAAAGGGAAAATTTCACAAACACCAGTAGTTTAGTAAATGTACTGTATATGCCCCAAACTTTGATAATGCTCACTTTGCTCAGGATTTGTTGTTAAAGGTCCCAGCTTTGAACACACATCTTTTGATATTTGGGGGAGATTTAAACTGTTATTGATACTGATTTGGATAAATCAAGCACCGTTATGAAAGCTCCCTCTGCCATGTCAAAGATTTTTTCTGAGTTTATGGTTCAGAATGGTTATATTGGCCCATGGAGACACTTTAATCCCACTGTCAGGAAATACTCATTCTATTGTGTGTCCATCAATCTTTCACTCGTATAGATTACTTTTTTATCAATAATTCTCTAATTCCTCAGGTTGTAAACTCTGAATATCTGCCCATTGTTATTTCAGAACATCCCCCTCTAAGTCTTGACATTCTATTATTTCCATTTCACACTTTTCGACCACCCTGGCGGTTAAATTCTTTACTTCTATCTGATTTAACATTCTGTGAATATATTTCTAATTCAATAGATGACTTTCTTCTTACTAATCAGACTGATTCAATTTCTTACTCCTTACTGTGGGAAACTTTGAAGGCCTTTTTAAGAGGACAGATAATTTCTTACTCCGTTTATGTTAATAAAGAACGGAGAAATAGGATTAAAAAGTTATCTGACAATATTCAGGCTTTAGATGACCAATACGCTCATAGACCGACTCCTGAGCTACATAAACAAAGGCTTAATTTGCAGGCAGAATTTAATCTGTTAACCACAGATGAGGCAGAGACACTTTTGTTACGCACGCATGGTAATTACTACGAGTATGGGGGTAAGGTCGGTCGCCTCCTGGCCCATCAGCTTCGCAACCGAACAGCCTCGCGATGTGTTACTCAAATTATACTCAGTCTTATAGCGCAATTTGTTTTTATTTGACCAAAGATTGAGCTCATACACATTTGTACCGAGTTTGGTGAAGATATCTCATTCCGTTCCAGAGTTATGCTTCAAGTAACATTTGGCTAACGTTAGCATAGACGCTAATTGACCTACTGTTTCGTGCAAAAAAACAAAATTTCAATAATTATTGATATTCAGTGTCCAGGGAATATTTCTGAAGTGGTTTGATTCCGATCAGGTTAAAAACCTAGGACTAGTTCGCAAAAGTAAGTCTCAGATACAATTAAAATTTTTGAAAAAAACATGCGTTTTAGAGAAAATCTGGCTCAGTGCACTTTTTTTTCGGGCTGAACCAAGGATCGCAACGATGTTAATATTTTGAGTCTACGACAAACGGTGTATGAGCTACGGCCAAAAATGTGTACAATTTTAGTTTTTTTTGCGCTAGATTGGGGCGAGGCTTTGTATCGGAGTAGCGAGCAATACTATTACGATCTGACCAAGTTTCAGCTCTCTAGTCTACGCCTTACGGTTTGGGCTGCACGATCATTTTAACCGGAGAAAAATAATAATTAAAAAAATCCTTACAATTAAAATAGGGTTTCAATGCACTACGTGCTTGAACGTAATATCTAATAATACGCTATATGTTTCTTTTCCGCACATTTTTTCCAATTTACAGAAATCCGTCGTTAATCCCTGATAACTTTTAAAATGGAGTGAACACGGAGCAGTTTTTCCGTGGGTGGACCCGGAGCAGAGTGATTACAGAACGCTCAGAGCGGAGAGAGGAATGTGCTTTCGCTCCAATCCAGGCTTTGATCACCTCCCCCTCAGCAGGCTGAATACACCTCGTCTTTCCTTAATTTAAGGCCAATTCAAGCTAAAATTAAGACATTTATTACACTATTTGAGTAATGTAAGCCTATTTACGGTCTTAAAATGATGAAAAGTGAATTTAAGACATTAAGGTCAGGCAGGAACCCTACAATTGACGGAAATCCGTCGTAGACTCCCTGCAAATAACGGAAATCCGTAGTAGCGCCGGAGAACTTTAACCCCTGCATAGTCATGAAAAGCATTAATTCATGTATTTCTTGCATAAATGCATGCATGCAGTAATGCATGTAAGCACACAGGAATGCATAAATGCATGAATGAATGAACAAAAGAACCTTTTAAACATCCGTTTAAGGATTTTTTTTTTTTTTTTTTTGCAAAGTGTACAGCACTAATTTACTGTGTTTAATTACTGCCAATCAATCATATTTCATAATAGTAAAGTAGTCAGACAACCTGCTGTTAGAGAATACTCTCTCATATGTCTGTTTTCTTTCTCTCAGTGTCTCTCCAGCCAAAGTTCCCACAGGTGTTTGTTGGAGATGACGTCACTCTGATCTGTAACCGTGAAGGAGGGAGTAAACCAACAAAATGGTTTTTTAATAAAGTAGGCCTACCACAAACACATCAGGATTATTCAATGCTTATTACTGCAGTAACACCAGAAAACAGCGGGGTGTATGAGTGTGAGCAGGGCGGAACGAGGAGTGAGCCGTTCACACTCACTGTACTGGGTATGAACACCGTCCTAAACGTTCATGATCGTCTGTTCCTCCTGCTGTTTCTCATGATCTCTCTCTCTCTCTCAGAGCTGGAGCCTTACGCTCAGCTCTCTCCATCTGCAGGAGGCGCTGTGATGACCAAAGGAGATGGAAAAAACCTGGTGCTGCAGGCAGACGATGATCTGAAGGACTGGGCTTGTTTTGTGTTGAGAGAAGTGAGCACCTTCAGTCTAGGAGTCGATGTTGATGAGAAGATGAACAGAGCTGTTATATTTGCAGAATTAAAGGAGGCAGAAAGAGCCACTTTCTGGTGCAAGAAAAAGAAAAGCGATCTTCGAAGCAATGCAGTGACGCTGAAAAAGACAGGTGACTCATTACTTCACTTCCTGTTGTATTTCAGCACCTGTGTGTACAAATTCATTATGTTCTAAACCTGGAACGACTTACTTTCTTCTGTGGAAGACAGAAAGAGATACTTTGAAGAATGTTTTGACTGTTTGTGTTCATGCAATGAAAGTCAATGGTGTTCAAAACAAGCAACCCATGAAACATTTTTCAAAATCTTACATTATCATAAGATACAATTCTGCGAAACCATTTACAAACAAGGGATTGTTTTGCTATTTGAACACAGAGTGATCGCATGTCTCTTCCGCTGAATTTGCAGTCCACTTCTCTATTAACTATGCAGGCTGCTCTTTCCAGCTTTCTGTCAGCTAGTTCCCATCAGTCTGAAACATAAGCAAGTGATATTATAGCATATTGAGCTTAAGAAAGAAAGAACTACAAAATCTCAAAGCCCTTTCATAAACAGCCATGAGACTAAATTGGAGAGCAACTGGAAACAGTAGTCTTCTGCTTCTTAGATATTTTACTGAAAAATATGCATCCTTTAAAGTGTTAAAAAAAGATCTCAACAATGTCTCAAACTGTGCTCAGATACCAAAATCTGTAAAAGTTTCGCAAAGACAAAGCTGATCATTAAAGATTGCATTAAATCACTCATTTCCTACACTCTTAAAAATAAAGGTGTTTCACGATGCCATAGAAGAACCTTTTTGTCTAAATGGTTCCATAAAGAACCTTTAACATCTGCAGAACCTTTCTGTTTCGCAAAAGGTTCTTCAGATTATAAAAAGTTAAGGAAGAGATGGTTCTTTAAAGAACCTTTGACTGAATGGTTCTTTGTGGAGTATGTTGACATTATTTAATGAACCCATTTTGCTTAAACAGGAAATAGCCTTTACTTTACGTAACAGTAAAATGAAGATTTGCTATTTGGTTGCTTGAGGGCCGTTCTCAATCTACAGAGCATTTAATTGGACACCTGCTGCAAGTGCAATGTGATGTCATCAACATTTTGGGTCTGTAGGCCTATACCTGCTAAACATTTGTCAGGTTTTACTTGCACTGGCATTAGGATGAATTCATAGCAAACAGACATTAATTAAAATCCACAAAACTCACATCTTAATTTGACTGAATATTTAAATGAAACAGTAGATGAAGGATGTGCAGTCTGACCTGTGTTTGGTCTGTTTCTCAGAGCTCATGGTGATGTTGGTTCCTCCGGCCGTTCCTGCGCTGCAGGGGGAGCCTGTGGCTCTCAGGTGTGTAGTCTGGGGTGGACCGAAGCTGGAAAAGGTTGTCTTCTATAAGGATAAATCAGAAATCCCGAGCTCATCTGAAGGCACATACACCATCACCAACGCCACACAAAGTGATAACGGGAAGTACAGCTGCCACGCCACCTACAGGTTCATCCACATCAGTGCAGAGGCTGCACAGAAGGAAGGAGATTCTGATGCTCAGGAGTTAAAAGTTATAGGTAAACAACAACAGCCAAATTACTTCACACTTTCATTAATACAGAACCACTAATACTGCATATACTAACAAAAAAAGTACCACAAAGTATTTTTTGGACATGGTACTATGGTGTTTTTTTATAATATACATGCATATATCAGTTACGTAATAACATTGAAAAAAAAAAAAAAAAAAAAATATATATATATATATATACGCACTATACACAAATATATGATAATTTATTCAAGCACTATATATGTATATACAGAGGAATAAACACAAACTTTTCATTTTAAGTTTGCAATACATACTGAAACAATATATACGTTTATATACATACACAAATATACTGATTAATAATATATTGTATAATGTGTATAGGCCTACATATATATAGCTGTACTGTAAACTAAAAATAAAAAGTTTATATTATCTATGTATTAACATAATAATATTTTACATCTTGCAGTTAAAGCAAGTCAAAATAAACAAAAAATAGCTAAAATAAAATTAAAACAACCCATCATGTCTTTCTTTTTCTTTGTTTTCACTGGCTGCATGCAAAATTATACTGCTGCACAACCAGTGTGCTCCGATTCATGAAAAATTGACTCATTATGAAACAGACAGGGGCCTAATGGTTAGAGAGTCAGACTTGTAATCCAAAGGTTGCGAGTTCGAGTCTCAGGTCTGGCAGGGATTGTAGGTGGGGGGAGTGAATGTCCAGCGCTCTCTCCACCCTCAATACCACGACTGAGGTGAGACCCTTGAGCAAGGCACCGAACCCCCAACTGCTCCCCGGGTGCCGCAGCATAAATGGCTGCCCACTGCTCCGAGTGTGTGTTCACAGTGTGTGTGTGTGTGTGTGTACTTTGGATGGGTTAAATGCAGAGCACAAATTCAGAGTATGGGTCACCATACTTGGCCGTATGTCACGTCACTTTCTCTTTCAGAATTAATGACCTACAAGCTTATCAAGTCAGAATCACTCATCATTGTGAATTGGTCTAACAAGTCAATCACTGATTCTGTCAAAAGTCAGAACGGTTACATTTATGCATGTGCGTCCACTAGTTATTTAACCCATGTTCTTAGCATTGTCAGCATGTGCCACCCATTAAGCTTCAAAACAGCCACTGAATCAACACCATTAACACTCATATTATGTGTACTTACAGATACACATTCACAAAAACATCAGATTATCATTGTGTAATAAATAGAAATATCTGAAATTCTCATTAAATTTGCATTGTGTCTAAAAATCACCCATTTACAAATGGTAAAACTACAGGCTTTCGTGATTTATTGCTTTAATCAAGGGGAGAAAAATGTTAGGGGTTAGGGGTCTCATTTACAATCCAGTATGAAACAAAGGCACTATGTAAATACCACTGTATATGAAATACTATATTCATCTGAAATCATCAGTGCACCACAGTCTTTTTTAAGTCTTTATTTCTGTTTTACAGGTGGACCTCCTGCTGCAGTGATTTCAGCGTCTACTAACAGTCTGCAGTGTTCCTGCCCTCACTGTCCTGACGACTGCACATCCTACCACTGGTATCACACACTCTTTAATGACCCATACGCACGCAAGAAACTATCTGAAAACGACCAGTCTATTACTGTAAAGGAAAAAGGACAGTACCGCTGCCGGAGGGAGTGTGGGAAAGGTTTCTCCCGTTTCAGCAACGTCTACAGCTACGAAGGTACTAATACACAAACATACATGCGCTTTAGACTTTCGTTTTATTAATATTTTGTTTTGTTTTTTTTTCATTTAAGTTAAGGTTTTTGTTACTTTATCATATTTATCCGTTATTTCTAAATGTGAAAGTCTAGTCAAAAATAAGAAATTTCAAATATTTTGGCACATATTTGAAACAAAATAAGTTCTAGTTTTATTTCAAGTAACAAAAAAAGTTATGGTTTTAATTTGAATTTAACAGCAGTAACCCTGCCATAAACACAATTTTTGTTTGTTCTTGCAAGATGAGGGATGAGTGTTAGACTATTTTCTGTGGTAATCAACAGCAGAAACGATTCTCGAAGTGTCTGTGACACCCAAGAGTTTCACGCCAAAACACAAGCATGCAAAGCTTTATGGTCTCTTTTATTTTCCGTGCATATTCATGTAGAGTGTAGCAAAGTAGAAATGCACTAATCACTTTCAATTCTCACTTGACGATTGTGCAAGCACACTACTTCTCATTTTTATTTTTAGAAGGAATTTTCATCCTCTCTCTTTCTCTCAGCACAATCAGATCCTGCAAACGTGATGCCAATCCTGGTGGCGGTGATTCTGATCGTTCTCGGGTTGTTGATCGTCTTGCTGATCGTCTTGCTGGTCGTGCTGAAACGCAGACGTGGAGGAAGCAACATCAAGGAGACCAAACGGGATGAAGACAAGACGACAGGTGGAGACTATGAGCAAATCCAACTCAAGGACAAGGATCAGGCAGTTTACCACACCCTGGGCGAGAGCACGAGCAAGGACAAGGCCGAGGGGGGTTACGAACCACAAAAGAGGCAGGAGGAGGGGATGTACCACACAGTAGGACCTGGAGAGGGTCAGAGTGACGGTGAAGGTGGGTACGAGGCTCTTAAGAGCGTCAAAGCCAAGGTGTATCAGACACTGAGTTCAGACGACTCAAAAAAGCCAGCAGGAGAAGCAGAGGGAGGGTATGAGCAGCTTCCTCAGAAAGGCAAAGATTACGAGGCCGTGACAGTGGAGGAAAATTCATATGAAGAAGTGAAGAAACAGACGGGCAAAGAGAAAGAATGAAGGAATCTGGGAAAGACTAAGCACCACAATAGTCAAATGGCTGTTTAGTCATTGAAGGCAATGCAGTCTTTCTAAAAACCTTGCAAAAAGGTAAAACAGTTTAATGCAGGTTATTGTATTAAATGTAATGTATTACAGGAACACTTGGAACTCCATTAAAAAAAAGAAAAATCATTTGCACACACACATATCTTTATATACATATTTAAAGATAAATACACACACATACATACATATATATATATTCAGAGTAGGGCTGCACGATATATTGCATGCGATAGTCATGCGCATCTAGTCAGTAAAGCCGGTTACGTGATTAGCGCTAAATCTCCATCACCTGTTTTCAAATGGAGCGGCATTTAATACACAGAGATTTTGTAAAGATGACAATTAATTAAATCATAAAAAAATTAAAATGAAAATAAATCCTTTTAAAACAAACTCCCTTTCCAGGAAAGTCTCTTCACTTGGTAGCCATATTTGCAACGCCTCCGGGCAGCTCGTACAAGACCCATCTTAATGAATGGGCGAATCCTGAAATCTCAAAAACTGCTTGTTGAACTCACAATTAATTTACATATGTCAAATCAGCAACAAAAATCTCAAATTAATTGCCCCATGAATGTTGTTTCTTATGCTAAATACCGTTTAAAAAGCTTATTTTTCAGGCTAGACCAGCCAATGTGCATATGGAGTCATAACGTGCTTAAGATTGCGCATGTGCCTTGGCTGGTCTAGGAGTAAATAAAACACTTACTAAAAAAGATGAAATATTTGTATTTACCTGCATGCCATGTGATTATTAATCAACATCAAAGAAACCGTGAACATGCAAATGTAATACTTAATTATTGAAATATTTATTTTAAAATCTCAAGGTTTCTTAAAGCAAATATATTTGATGAATAAGGTTTAGATGACAAAAAGTTTTGGAATGCCTGCAACTAAGAAATAATGTGAATATTTGCAATTTAATATAGTTAATAATACATGGTTAAAAAAACCTACAGAGTATAATAATTCAAATAAAAATGAATGTGTTCATCAGTAGTTGATGCAATATTGAAACCCTTCTTAAACCTAAAATGATTTTTGTAAATACACTGGTCAAATTCTTTCACCACCTGACTAATGATGACTGATCTTTGTGTGAATGTCCACAAATCCGGACTATATATACAGGCGCATCTCAATAAGTTAGAATGTTGTGGAAAAGTTCATTTATTTCAGTAATTCAACTCAAATTGTGAAACTCGTGTATTAAATAATTTCAATGCACACAGACTGAAGTAGTTTAAGTCTTTGGTTCTTTTAATTGTGATGATTTTGGCTCACATTTAACAAAAACCCACCAATTCACTATCTCGACAAATTAGAATATGGTGACATGCCAATCAGCTAATCAACTCAAAACACCTGCAAAGGTTTCCTGAGCCTTCAAAATGGTCTCTCAGTTTGGTTCATTAGGCTACACAATCATGGGGAAGACTGCTGATCTGACAGTTGTCCAGAAGACAATCATAGACACCCTTCACAAGGAGGGAAAGCCACAAACATTCATTGCCAAAGAAGCTGGCTGTTCACAGAGTGCTGTATCCAAGCATGTTAACAGAAAGTTGAGTGGAAGGAAAAAGTGTGGAAGAAAAAGATGCACAACTAACTGAGAGAACCGCAGCCTTATGAGGATTGTCAAGCAAAATCGATTCAAGAATTTGGGTGAACTTCACAAGGAATGGACTGAGGCTGGGGTCAAGGCATCAAGAGCCACCACACACAGACGTGTCAAGGAATTTGGCTACAGTTGTCGTATTCCTCTTGTTAAGCCACACCTGAACCACAGACAACGTCAGAGGCGTCTTACCTGGGCTAAGGAGAAGAAGAACTGGACTGCTGCCCAGTGGTCCAAAGTCCTCTTTTCAGATGAGAGCAAGTTTTGTATTTCATTTGGAAACCAAGGTCCTAGAGTCTGGAGGAAGGGTGGAGAAGCTCATAGCCCAAGTTGCTTGAAGTCCAGTGTTAAGTTTCCACAGTCTGTGATGATTTGGGGTGCAATGTCATCTGCTGGTGTTGGTCCATTGTGTTTTTTGAAAACCAAAGTCACTGCACCCGTTTACCAAGAAATTCTGGAGCACTTCATGCTTCCTTCTGCTGACCAGCTTTTTGAAGATGCTGGTTTCATTTTCCAGCAGGATTTGGCACCTGCCCACACTGCCATAAGCACCAAAAGTTGGTTAAATGACCATGGTGTTGGTGTGCTTGACTGGCCAGCAAACTCACCAGACCTGAACCCCATAGAGAATCTATGGGGTATTGTCAAAAGGAAAATGAGAAACAAGAGACCAAAAAATGCGGATGAGCTGAAGGCCACTGTCAAAGAAACCTGGGCTTCCATACCACCTCAGCTGATCACCTCCATGCCATGCCGAATTGAGGCAGTAATTAAAGCAAAAGGAGACCCTACCAAAGTATTGAGTACATATACAGTAAATGAACATACTTTCCAGAAGGCCAACAATTCACTAAAAATGTTTTTTTTTTAATTGGTCTTATGAAGTATTCTAATTTGTTGAGATGCACCTGTACATATATAATAGGTAGGATATTTTAGAAGGGAAAATTTAAAAGATGAAAAAGAGAAATTAAGGAGAATCAATGAATTATGAATAATTTATTGCTATTGTGTGAATAATATGTAATCCATAAAAAGTAACTGTAGTCTGATTACGAGTATTTTCAAATGTAACTTACTCTAATTACAAGTACTTAATTTTTGGAATCTGATTATGTAATCCAGATTACATGTAATCAGTTACTACCCAGCTCTGTATATCAGTGTTAATTTCGTTGACGAATAATTTTCGTCATAATTGTCGTCAACGACATTTTTTCACCAGCAACAAGGAGACGATGACGAAAGAAATCTATTTTTGAATGACAAAAACTATGACGAAAATCTATTGACATATACATCAACGAATAAAAACTAGACGAAAATGTTAGGGAGGGACGATTCGGGAAGAGATTAGTAGTTAGGAGGTTAGATGCATATATGAACCGGCGGCGGCAGGACATAACATACACTTGCTGCACTTCTCATAAAACGTTCAAAAATGTCAATATGTGGGAGTAAGAGAAGAGCAGACATATGGATAAATCTGAGGAGGCAAAAGAGAACTCGATTCGGTCCGGTTTTCTAAGCGCAGACACTGAAGCATACTTGGGTAAAGTTGGTTTTATATTCGCACATTCACAACATTCACACATTTCCGCATTCAATAACTTTCTAATTATATGTGCAATAAAGTTTTTTTTTTGCAAATTCTAATCAGCGACATCATTGTCAACCTACTACATTTTTTTCACAATAGATCAAAATGGGCAAGTATTGTTTTAATGGCATACTTACTTGCGAATGTCCGCTGAATGTCCAATGTAGTGTGGTTAACAAAGTAATTGAATGCAGAAGCACGAATGTGCCAATATAAAACCACTTTACCCAAGTCTGAAGCATACACTCACAGAAAGCGCGTCGCATGAACAGAGAATTACATATAAAATGATGTCGAATTGTCCGTTTTGACGAGCACTCACATAAACACAGTCAATTACGTCTTAAGTGGACGTAAACAGTAGGAAGAACGTGTATCAATACATTGCATCCATTGCAGCTGTGCATTCGGTTTTAAAAGGATAGTAGTCTAATTAAGTTGCTATTGTCTGTGGCTTTGATGTTAATCAAGCAACAAAAGAAAAACAGAAAATCACTTGAATGAAAAACTTTAGTAGCCCTAAAGATTAATCTAAATTTATTTATAGAAATAAATATGTCTGCTTGAAAGAATGAATAATATGGTAAACAAGTTGCTGTAAAGAATGCATAATTATCCTATGTATCAATTGGTATTTCATTAAAAATAAGATGTTCTTGTTCTTTATGAGAAGTGGTTTTATTTAATTCTAACATAAAGGCATGTCGTGTGTCACCGCAGTTACATCGGTGTCTATCATGGTAAAACCTTAATATCAAACTTTTAGAATGAGTTTGGAAATTTTAGAGAAATGCTTAATAAATGCACTGTAACTAAACCCATTAGATTTTAGCCGACTAAATTTACTGTAGATTTAGTCGACTAAAATGTTATGATAAAATGTTATGACTAAAACTAAAAACAATTCAAATGACTAAAATATGACTAAAACTAAATGGTATTTTAGTCAAAAGACTATGACTAAAACTAAAATCAAAATTTGCTGTCAAAATTAACACTGCTGTATATATTTATAAACGCGTGTGTGTATAAACATTCTTCTGATGAACACAAACGAAGATTTTTAGAAAAATAATCAATCTCTGTGAGTCCATAAGAGCAACGTTACCTCTAACGCCTCAAAAACCACACAAAGCGAAGAAGACTGCAATCCACATGACTCCGGTTGATGAATCAAAGTCTTTTGAAACAAAACGACAGGTGTGTGTAAAAAAATACTGATATTTCAAACGTTCAAAAAATGTTTAACCTATAAACAAAGATTATATTGAAAATGTTCTTTTCTATAAAGCTTCCTTCCAACCGTCACCCGCGGGTTCATGAACTCACCACGTGATGTAAGCGAGTAATGAAACTCCCGCGAGAATTGCCGCGAAAGCACAGAAGACCGTCATTTCTCGCGCGAGTTGTTTTGTTTGTGATGTAATTAATATACATTTTAAACGGCATAAATGATGATACATTTATTTTCGGGTAGAGTATTCATTTAATATTACGATAATATTCTCAAATAATACATTTGACAAAATAACTCTACTGGTGAAAAAACAGACTAACACACTTCAACTTTAAAGTGATTCAAATAAATAAATATAATAATCTCATAATATAAAAGCATATAAGCACATAAGCATATAAATATACAGTTTACACACACACACACAAAAAAAATTGTAAACAAGATTACAGATACCACGCACAGATTCACACATTCAGACACATTTGTGAGAATTCAGATAGCCTACATAATTATGTATATAACAGGACAAAGAAGACAAAAATTAAAAAAAAAAAAAAAAAATTAAAGTTTTGCACAATAACACAAGGATTTAGGCCTAAAGCACAGAGATTCCAAGGCATCACATTTAAATAAGCATCAAACACAGAATTGCACAAAATCAGTTATTGGGAATATCTGAGAATTTATAGTTATACAGATTATGCTATCTATTAAAGATAAGTAATGATATTACTCAGCAAGTATCACTCTCATCCAACTGTAAATGCAATTTGCACTGTAGTCTGTTTGCACTATTTCAATGTTTCATCATGTTTATCTTCAGACTTTAATTTTACTTCATGCACATTGTTGTTTTGTAGGTTGTTTTTAGGTTGGTTAGATGGTTTTACTAGGTTGGTTATTAGGTTGTAAATATTTTAAGAATTTCATGCATTTTCAGCTTGTTTAATTGTGGATGTGCATCAAATAGAGCACAGCTGTATAACTGAACGCAATATGCAATATTAAATTTTTACTGCAAGGCAACTGTAGTTCAGTCTTTCTTCACTAAAGGGCAAATTTGGTTACTCGTTATCAAAGCCAGTCCTGCCGAGGTTCACCACAAGAGGTCACTGCAGGATTTATTTGGTTTTCAGAGTTACACACAGTGGTTTGTCATTTTAGTTGTTGTATACTTTTTATTCCTGTTTCTCATAAAATCCTTGTGTGTCAAATAAAATTTTATATAAACGAAGCCTTGATCTCTTCCTTGGTTCTGACAAAAATTCACTGCTAGATAAATATGGTTAAATATTGATGGCCCACTTTGGCCAAGTGTGCTAGATGAAGTGGGCCACCCTGAACCTTCATTAATTCTACTCACATTTATTAAATACATTGACATTCACTGATTTTTTTAATTGACATTTTAGAAAACAAATGAAAATGCAGTCAGGAAATTCAAGTCTAGAAAGCAAACAGCAGAAGAAACGGTCACAATTAAAGTTCATTTAGAGAAAACAAAGTTTTACAATATTACATTTTAAATATCTCTTTCATTAATTGTGTTGATAGCCTGTCTGTTGTTGCTTGTGTTATAGTCACATTGTTGTAGATCAGTTTTGAATTTTACGCATTAATTGAGGAAACTAATTTTACTTATATCCTAGGCTATATGTTTTTGCTAAATATGTTGTTTAATTATGTTTGTCTGATAATGTGCTAATAAACATTAAAAAAAAAAAACATAAATAAATAAATACATGTTTTCACAATTTCTAATTAAAATACAGGATCGTTTTTTGATGCATTATGGATGGCCCTTTACCTGAAAAGACATTTGTCTGGAGTGCATGAAGTAAAAAAAGGTAGTAAAGAAAAAGAAAAAGAAAGGCATCTGGTATATAAATGACAAGTTTAACAAAAAGTGGCCCACTTTACATGAATTCACCCTAAAAACAAAGAAGTTGAAGCATATTGGAATAGAAGTTGTTTTTGCTGATTTTTTAAAAATGAAAAAAAAAAAATGCCATATTTGCCAGAGGAACAAAAAGGATGTTCCTGTTTTGTTTTTTCCCCCTTAATAGTTACTTGGAATTATAGGCTCATTGACAGTCTGATTATAGAGGTTAGATTACAGTTCAAACCACGGGAAGTTTGTCCCACTTCTGGGCAAAAAAAAAAAAAAAACGGGACTCAGATTGCTTTTTTTTTTTTTTGGAGAACGACGATAGAGGACAGATCCTGCAGGTAAATCTTTTGTAAACTAGCGAGATATATTAATATTTCTTGGATTTAACACATTTGGGGACAAACTGTTTTTCACTGGACGCTTTCTTTAACTTAAGTGCGACAGATTGGATTCGTCTCGTGATTGATTAGGCCGACTCATAATAAAGGTATGAAAGTTGTCCTGTTTTGATTTTGCATGTTTTCATTTGTACTCCTGACACAAATGACTATATAACTGTTGAAGCATCAAACGGAGACCAGTATGAAGCTATACCCGACTTTTCAAAAGATGTCTTGTCTACAAACATTTGTGGAAAGTCTATAGTGAAAGTGAAAGTATTTTGTCAAACGCGTAATAATTCAGACATTTTAAAATGTGACTTGTCTAAAATGTCAATGCAGTTATATCAAGAAAAGATCAGACCAAAGACGGAGACAACATAATGTCAAAAAGAAAGGAAAACCTATGAAAGGTATTCTTAATAACTTAATAAAAACCCTTTGCGCATGCTTTCTGTCCATCAGACGGTCATATTTCTCTTTCTGACGGACAGCACGGTTCAGATCGGCTGATGGACATGAGGTCTCTGTTGATACTGTCAGGTAAAAACACTCACTGTCTGCGTAAAAAGTCACATGTTTAATGTCACTAATTTACAGCATTTGATTACTGGCCTAGACGTAGTGTAGAATTATACTCTTTAGAACCATAAATCTATGTTTATATGGTTAAAATGGGGAAGAATCCCCAGTTTTTCACGGTGCCTTTTGTGTCCCAATGAAATAATCTAACAGAATTAATATAACAACAAATAAATTTGTGATTTAAAAACATAACAATAATATGTAGTCTTTTATCAATATTACATCAAATTAAAGTCAGTTAAAAATTATTTTAAATAGCATTTATGCTGATAAGGGTAAGGTGTTTGGCCTGTCCCTCGCTATGATTGTTCTTTTTCAGCAGGACTTTTAATTCCCAAATTGATGGTTAAATTATACAAAATCACATTTGCATATTGTTCTAAATACAATCTCATTGTTAAGCAATGTTTTGCCATAAGTATAAATTTTTTCTTATAAAATATAAATCATTTTATTGGTGTCCCCTGATTTCATGTCAGCCCTGTTACCCTCATTAAAATAAAACCCTTGTAAAATACTGTACAATCAAGTGACGTCACTTCTAGAAGGATACATCATTTCTCAACCAGGATTCCGACACTGAAAACACAAGCATGTTTCTCTCACTCCTCTATAATGTTCTATTTTTGATAATTTATGAGGCTTGACTGAGCGAGGGGAGGGAGGGCATCATCCAATGTCAATACTGTTACCGTTTTTAAAATGTAAATTTAAACAATTACTTATTACATTTAATATAATCAATATCTGCATGCATCTAATTACAATACCATTAAAACATAAGATTTTAGAACATTAGAACATTAGAAAAATTGTCTGTTTGCTATTGTCCTCCCACATTATCGACACTATTTTCCTGTTTAACATTGTAAAGTTGCTTTGACAATCTGCATTGTGTAAAGTGCTAAATAAATAAAGGTGACTTGATTGACTAATACAACTATGGCAAGTTTACAACTATGCAATTTAAAATGGTAAAACTTTACAGTATTATGTAAACAAATATGTGCAGTGAAGCACACGTGTGTCCTGTCATCCCTGTTACTCTGGTCAAACCTGTTGCTGTCATTAATTTCCTAAAAATTGTAAAAAAAAAAAATAAATAAATAAATAAATAAATAAAATAAAATAAAAAGATATTTGATACAACCGTATCAAAAAAAAAAAAAAAAAAGTTGAGCCAACTTTAAGGCAACCAGCTTCAGCAGATTTTTGAGTTTGCTCAACTTATTTTTGTGGGAGATTCTCACATTTTTGTTGTATAAACTTAAATAAAACCACAAGTTGAGAAAACTCAAAAATCTGCTGAAGCTGGTTGCCTTAAAATTTTAAGTTGGCTCAACTTTTTTCTTTTCTTTTTTTACAGTGAACTTTCCAGGTTTTTCTATTGTAACTTTAACTATATTTAATTTTAGACAAAGCCCTTTTTGTATATCTCTTGTAAAAAAAAAAAAAAAATTCTTAATTGACATGTGATCAAAATTTAAAACAAAAATCCAAAATGTGAAACAATCACAGTGAAAATAGTCACTTAAATGTTGCGTATATATGTGAAAACTGTCACATAGTTGTTCTAATTAAACTATAGTATATAGTAACGCTTGTGTTTGTAACAGGGTTGAAAAAATAGTCATAAAATAATAAATGGCATAGCCTGAGATGACACAATACAATTATTACTCTTATTTCATGGATATATAAAAATATTGATTAAACTTTTTTTTTTTTTCAAATGGAAAAGGTACCGATTTCGTGGAATGACCTTTAAAGCCCATCACTGACGTGGTGTGTCTGTCTCATTCCAATAAATCTGCATCATATGAGAAACTTTGTAATGTGCCAAGGAGCTTGGAACAAACTGACCATTTTTTGTCTCTGCATGAATTAAAGCTGTAGAATCTTAATCCAGAAATCAAATCCAGATCTGATCGATTTTTTAATCCACAGTGTTGTTGGCTCTCATAAGAGGGAACAAGGGACAGAAACTGACAGGTAAATGCATGTTTTATCACACACTTGTCTATAGACCACAACATGTGGTAAAATTCAGTGCCTACAGATGTTTTCTGCCTGATCCTCAAAACAATAAAAGATTTCATATCATACAGTATTAAATCTATTCCGAGCACAGCACTGAGTAAATTCAAGTGCAGATTTTAATAATTTATAATGTGTGTAGATCTAGTGTCACCGAGACATCGTCACACAACAAGCATCCAGATGTTTCTAGCATAGTCATGAAAAGCATTAATT
This sequence comes from Onychostoma macrolepis, assembly GCF_012432095.1. Classification (NCBI taxonomy): domain Eukaryota; kingdom Metazoa; phylum Chordata; class Actinopteri; order Cypriniformes; family Cyprinidae; genus Onychostoma; species Onychostoma macrolepis. The sequence continues at coordinate 3,276,083 of NC_081178.1, read as the reverse complement.
TATGTAATTATTTATTTAATGCATGCATAAAAGCATGCATGCAGTAATGCATGTAAGCACACAGGAATGCATAAATGTATGCATGAATGAATGAACAAATTAACCTTTTAAACATCCGTTCCAGGAAGTAAACTTTCTTTTTATTTTATTTATTATAATTTTTATTTATTTTTTGCAAAGTGTGCAGCACTAAATCACTGTGTCTAATTACTGTCAATCAATCATATTTCATAATAGTAAAGTAGTCAGACAACCTGCTGTTAGAGAATACTCTCTCATATGTCTGTTTTCTTTCTCTCAGTGTCTCTCCAGCCAAAGTTCCCACAGGTGTTTGTTGGAGATGACGTCACTCTGATCTGTAACCGTGAAGGAGGGAGTAAACCAACAAAATGTTTTTTTAACAAAGAAACACAAACACATCAGGATTATTTAATGCTTCTTACCACAGTAACACCAGAAAACAGCGGGGTGTATGAGTGTGAGCAGGGCGGAACGAGGAGTGAGCCGTTCACACTCACTGTACTGGGTATGAACACCGTCCTAAACGTTCATGATCGTCTGTTCCTCCTGCTGTTTCTCATGATCTCTCTCTCTCTCTCAGAGCTGGAGCCTTACGCTCAGCTCTCTCCATCTGCAGGAGGCGCTGTGATGACCAAAGGAGATGGAAAAAACCTGGTGCTGCAGGCGGACGATGATCTGAAGGACTGGGCTTGTTTTGTGTTGAGAGAAGTGAGCACCTTCAGTCTAGGAGTCGATGTTGATGAGAAGATGAACAGAGCTGTTATATTTGCAGAATTAAAGGAGGCAGAAAGAGCCACTTTCTGGTGCAAGAAAAAGAAAAGAGATCTTCGAAGCAATGCAGTGACGCTGAAAAAGACAGGTGACTCATTACCTGTCTTCCTTCTGTACGTCAGATCACCTGTGTGTAGTTAAAGGAATTGTTCACACAAAAATAAAGATTTTTGTAGTTTTAAACCTGTAAGAAACACAAAAGAAGGTATATTGAAAAATATCTTGACTGGTTTTGTTTGTGCAGTGTGTCAAAACAATGCAGTGGGATCCAAAAAAACACTGGAGCCCACTGACTTTCATTGAAAAATTAAAAAAACAGATATCTAAACTTACAAATGGCCACAATCAAATTAATCCAAATTTAAAAAATGTTTAATATGAAACTAAAACATTATTTGAATCATACGATACCCTTTTTTTTAAATAATAAATAAACATAGTAACACCATGATTTGCTACTTGGTTGCATTTGGCTTTAAGAGGTGGGATGTTTTTATTCTAGAGCGTTTGATTGGACAAAAATGTGGATACGCCTGTGAGTGCAACATGATGTCATCATTATTTTGGTCTGTAGAAAAAAGTGTCCATTTAAAAATACTTTAAATCTGTTAAAAGTTTAGATGAAGGTTTCTTTCAGCAGCGTGTGCAGTCTGACCTGTGTTTGGTCTGTTTCTCAGAGCTCATGGTGATGTTGGTTCCTCCGGCCGTTCCTGTGCTGCAGGGGGAGCCTGTGGCTCTCAGGTGTGTAGTCTGGGGTGGACCGAAGCTGGAAAAGGCCATCTTCTATAAGGATAAATCAGAAATCACGAGCTCACCTGAAGGCACATACACCATCACCAACGCCACACAAAGTGATAACGGGAAGTACAGCTGCCACGCCACCTACAGGTTCATCCACATCAGTGCAGAGGCTGCACAGAAGGAAGGAGATTCTGATGCTCAGGAGTTAAAAGTTATAGGTAAACAGAACCAACCACTAATGCTGCATGTATTAACAAAAAATGATCAAATAGTATTTTCTGGCCATGGTACCATGGTGTTCTTTAACATACGTAAGAATGTCATGCAGTACAATGTGTAACAATAAATTAATCATGAATAATACTAATAATATTTTATATTTGAAGTAAATTAAAGTAAGTAAACTAAAATAAAATGTCAAAAGCAACCCATTACATCTTTCTCTTTTAACGTTTGCTGCACACAAAAACAAGTATACTGCACGACCATCTTAAGAGTCAGTTCTTTTAATGAATCAGTCAAAATCAATGCAAGTTATTTGTTTTAATTGGTCTAATTAATTATTCACTGAATCGGTCAAAACGGTTGTGTTTATGCATTTGGTAGATGCTGGTCTAATCAGGATGTGCTTCCACTAGTTATTTAACCCATGATCTTATCAACATCAGCACCATGTGCCATCAGTTGAGCTTCAAAAACAGCCACTGAATGAACAACATTAACACTCATATTACTTGTACTTACAGACACACATTCACAAAAACATTGACTGTAATTTTGTAACAAATACAAACATTTGAAATTCTGATTAAATTTACATTGTGCCGAAAAATAGCCCATGGTCAAACCACAGGCTTTCTTGTAATGTTTTGTTTACTGCATAATTTGGACAGTTACAATCCAGTTGGAAACTCTGGTACTATATGAATACTATATTCATCTGAAATCATCACTGCAACACAGTATGGTTTTGTAAGTCATATTTCTGTGTTTTACAGGTGGACCTCCTGCTGCAGTGATTTCAGCGTCTACTAACAGTCTGCAGTGTTCCTGCCCTCACTGTCCTGACGACTGCACATCCTACCACTGGTATCACACACTCTTTAATGACTCATACACACGCAAGAAACTATCTGAAAACGACCAGTCTATTACTGCAGAGGAAGAAGGACAGTACCGCTGCCGGAGGGAGTGTGGGAAAGGTTTCTCCCGTTTCAGCAACGTCTACAGCTACACAGGAACTCATACACATTCAGGTTGACTGTAATGATGTATAAATGCACTATCACATACAATTTTCAATTCACATGTCATTTATTTTTATCATAAATTATTTTTACAATAAGCATCCAGATGTTTTTAGCATAGTCATGAAAAGCATTAAATGATGTATTTATTTATTTATTTAATGCATGCATAAATGAACATATTAACCTTTTAAACATCCATTCCAGGAAGTTAACTTTTTTTTTTTTTTTTTTTGCAAAGTGTACAGCACTAATTCACTGTGTTTAATTACTGCCAATCAATCATATTTCATAATAGTAAAGTAGTCAGACAACCTGCTGTTAGAGAATACTCTCTCATATGTCTGTTTTCTTTCTCTCAGTGTCTCTCCAGCCAAAGTTCCCACAGGTGTTTGTTGGAGATGACGTCACTCTGATCTGTAACCGTGAAGGAGGGAGTAAACCAACAAAATGGTTTTTTAACAAAGAAACACAAACACATCAGGATTATTTAATGCTTCTTACCACAGTAACACCAGAAAACAGCGGGGTGTATGAGTGTGAGCAGGGCGGAACGAGGAGTGAGCCGTCACACTCACTGTACTGGGTATGAACACCGTCCTAAACGTTCATGATCGTCTGTTCCTCCTGCTGTTTCTCATGATCTCTCTCTCTCTCAGAGCTGGAGCCTTACGCTCAGCTCTCTCCATCTGCAGGAGGCGCTGTGATGACCAAAGGAGATGGAAGAAACCTGGTGCTGCAGGCGGACGATGATCTGAAGGACTGGGCTTGTTTTGTGTTGAGAGAAGTGAGCACCTTCAGTCTAGGAGTCGATGTTGATGAGAAGATGAACAGAGCTGTTATATTTGCAGAATTAAAGGAGGCAGAAAGAGCCACTTTCTGGTGCAAGAAAAAGAAAAGCGATCTTCGAAGCAATGCAGTGACGCTGAAAAAGACAGGTGACTCATTACCTGTCTTCCTTCTGTACGTCAGATCACCTGTGTGTAGTTAAAGGAATTGTTCACACAAAAATAAAGATTTTTGTAGTTTTAAACCTGTATGAAACACAAAAGAAGGTATATTGAAAAATATCTTGACTGGTTTTGTTTGTGCAGTGTGTCAAAACAATGCAGTGGGATCCAAAAAAACACTGGAGCCCACTGACTTTCATTGAAAAATTTAAAAAACAGATATCTAAACTTACAAATGGCCACAATCAAATTAATCCAAATTTAAAAAATGTTTAATATGAAACTAAAACATTATTTGAATCATACGATACCCTTTTTTTAAAATAATAAATAAACATAGTAACACCATGATTTGCTACTTGGTTGCATTTGGCTTTAAGAGGTGGGATGTTTTTATTCTAGAGCGTTTGATTGGACAAAAATGTGGATACGCCTGTGAGTGCAACATGATGTCATCATTATTTTGGTCTGTAGAAAAAAGTGTCCATTTAAAAATACTTTAAATCTGTTAAAAGTTTAGATGAAGGTTTCTTTCAGCAGCGTGTGCAGTCTGACCTGTGTTTGGTCTGTTTCTCAGAGCTCATGGTGATGTTGGTTCCTCCGGCCGTTCCTGTGCTGCAGGGGGAGCCTGTGGCTCTCAGGTGTGTAGTCTGGGGTGGACCGAAGCTGGAAAAGGCCATCTTCTATAAGGATAAATCAGAAATCACGAGCTCACCTGAAGACACATACAACATCACCAATGCCACACAAAGTGATAACGGGAAGTACAGCTGCCACGCCACCTACAGGTTCATCCAAATCGGTGCAGAAACTGAACAGAAGGAAGGAGATTCTGATGCTCAGGAGTTAAAAGTTATAGGTAATCAGAACCAACCACTAATGCTGCATGTATTAACAAAAAATGATCAAATAGTATTTTCTGGCCATGGTACCATGGTGTTCTTTAACATACGTAAGAATGTCATGCAGTACAATGTGTAACAATAGTATTCATATTAACAATAAATTAATCATAAATAATACTAATAATATTTTATATTTGAAGTAAATTAAAGTAAGTAAACTAAAATAAAATGTCAAAAGCAACCCATTACATCTTTCTCTTTTAACGTTTGCTGCACACAAAAACAAGTATACTGCGCGACCATCTTAAGAGTCAGTTCTTTTAATGAATCAGTCAAAATCAATGCAAGTTATTTGTTTTAATTGGTCTAATTAATTATTCACTGAATCGGTCAAAACGGTTGTGTTTATGCATTTGGTAGATGCTGGTCTAATCAGGATGTGCTTCCACTAGTTATTTAACCCATGATCTTATCAACATCAGCACCATGTGCCATCAGTTGAGCTTCAAAAACAGCCACTGAATGAACAACATTAACACTCATATTACTTGTACTTACAGACACACATTCACAAAAACATTGACTGTAATTTTGTAACAAATACAAACATTTGAAATTCTGATTAAATTTACATTGTGCCGAAAAATAGCCCATGGTCAAACCACAGGCTTTCTTGTAATGTTTTGTTTACTGCATAATTTGGACAGTTACAATCCAGTTGGAAACTCTGGTACTATATCAATACTATATCCATCTGAAATCATCACTGCAACACAGTATGGTTTTGTAAGTCATATTTCTGTGTTTAACAGGTGGACCTCCTGCTGCAGTGATTTCAGCGTCTACTAACAGTCTGCAGTGTTCCTGCCCTCACTGTCCTGACGACTGCACATCCTACCACTGGTATCACACACTCTTTAATGACTCATACACACGCAAGAAACTATCTGAAAACGACCAGTCTATTACTGCAGAGGAAGAAGGACAGTACCGCTGCCGGAGGAGTGTGGGAAAGGTTTCTCCGTTTCAGCAACGTCTACAGCTACACAGGAACTCATACACATTCAGGTTGACTGTAATGATGTATAAATGCACTATCACATACAATTTTCAATTCACATGTCATTTATTTTTATCATAAATTATTTTTACAATAAGCATCCAGATGTTTTTAGCATAGTCATGAAAAGCATTAAATGATGTATTTATGTATGCTTTCCTGTAGCTCAAATGGTAGAGCATGGCACTAGCAACGCCAAGATCATGGGTTCGATTCCCAGGGAAAGCAAGAGCTGATAAAATGTAAAAACTGTAACTTGAATGCAATGTAAGTTGCTTTGGATAAAAGCGTCTGCTAAATGCATAAATGTAAATGTTATTTATTTAATGCATGCATAAATGAACATATTAACCTTTTAAACATCCATTCCAGGAAGTTAACTTTTTTTTTTTTTGCAAAGTGTACAGCACTAATTCACTGTGTTTAATTACTGCCAATCAATCATATTTCATAATAGTAAAGTAGTCAGACAACCTGCTGTTAGAGAATACTCTCTCATATGTCTGTTTTCTTTCTCTCAGTGTCTCTCCAGCCAAAGTTCCCACAGGTGTTTGTTGGAGATGACGTCACTCTGATCTGTAACCGTGAAGGAGGGAGTAAACCAACAAAATGGTTTTTTAACAAAGAAACACAAACACATCAGGATTATTTAATGCTTCTTACCACAGTAACACCAGAAAACAGCGGGTGTATGAGTGTGAGCAGGGCGGAACGAGGAGTGAGCCGTACACACTCACTGTACTGGGTATGAACACCGTCCTAAACGTTCATGATCGTCTGTTCCTCCTGCTGTTTCTCATGATCTCTCTCTCTCTCTCTCTCAGAGCTGGAGCCTTACGCTCAGCTCTCTCCATCTGCAGGAGGCGCTGTGATGACCAAAGGAGATGGAAAAAACCTGGTGCTGCAGGCGGACGATGATCTGAAGGACTGGGCTTGTTTTGTGTTGAGAGAAGTGAGCACCTTCAGTCTAGGAGTCGATGTTGATGAGAAGATGAACAGAGCTGTTATATTTGCAGAATTAAAGGAGGCAGAAAGAGCCACTTTCTGGTGCAAGAAAAAGAAAAGCGATCTTCGAAGCAATGCAGTGACGCTGAAAAAGACAGGTGACTCATTACCTGTCTTCCTTCTGTACGTCAGATCACCTGTGTGTAGTTAAAGGAATTGTTCACACAAAAATAAAGATTTTATATTTGAAGTAAATTAAAGTAAGTAAACTAAAATAAAATGTCAAAAGCAACCCATTACATCTTTCTCTTTTAACGCTTGCTGCACACAAAAACAAGTATACTGCGCGACCATCTTAAGAGTCAGTTCTTTTAATGAATCAGTCAAAATCAATGCAAGTTATTTGTTTTAATTGGTCTAATTAATTATTCACTGAATCGGTCAAAACGGTTGTGTTTATGCATTTGGTAGATGCTGGTCTAATCAGGATGTGCTTCCACTAGTTATTTAACCCATGATCTTATCAACATCAGCACCATGTGCCATCAGTTGAGCTTCAAAAACAGCCACTGAATGAACAACATTAACACTCATATTACTTGTACTTACAGACACACATTCACAAAAACATTGACTGTAATTTTGTAACAAATACAAACATTTGAAATTCTGATTAAATTTACATTGTGCCGAAAAATAGCCCATGGTCAAACCACAGGCTTTCTTGTAATGTTTTGTTTACTGCATAATTTGGACAGTTACAATCCAGTTGGAAACTCTGGTACTATATGAATACTATATTCATCTGAAATCATCACTGCAACACAGTATGGTTTTGTAAGTCATATTTCTGTGTTTAACAGGTGGACCTCCTGCTGCAGTGATTTCAGCGTCTACTAACAGTCTGCAGTGTTCCTGCCCTCACTGTCCTGACGACTGCACATCCTACCACTGGTATCACACACTCTTTAATGACTCATACACACGCAAGAAACTATCTGAAAACGACCAGTCTATTACTGCAGAGGAAGAAGGACAGTACCGCTGCCGGAGGGAGTGTGGGAAAGGTTTCTCCCGTTTCAGCAACGTCTACAGCTACACAGGAACTCATACTCATTCAGGTTGACTGTAATGATGTATAAATGCACTATCACATACAATTTTCAATTCACATGTCATTTATTTTTATCATAAATTATTTTTACAATAAGCATCCAGATGTTTTTAGCATAGTCATGAAAAGCATTAAATGATGTATTTATGTATGCTTTCCTGTAGCTCAAATGGTAGAGCATGGCACTAGCAACGCCAAGATCATGGGTTCGATTCCCAGGGAAAGCAAGAGCTGATAAAATGTAAAAACTGTAACTTGAATGCAATGTAAGTTGCTTTGGATAAAAGCGTCTGGTAAATGCATAAATGTAAATGTTATTTATTTAATGCATGCATAAATGAACATATTAACCTTTTAAACATCCATTCCAGGAAGTTAACTTTTTTTTTTTTTTTTTGCAAAGTGTACAGCACTAATTCACTGTGTTTAATTACTGCCAATCAATCATATTTCATAATAGTAAAGTAGTCAGACAACCTGCTGTTAGAGAATACTCTCTCATATGTCTGTTTTCTTTCTCTCAGTGTCTCTCCAGCCAAAGTTCCCACAGGTGTTTGTTGGAGATGACGTCACTCTGATCTGTAACCGTGAAGGAGGGAGTAAACCAACAAAATGGTTTTTTAACAAAGAAACACAAACACATCAGGATTATTTAATGCTTCTTACCACAGTAACACCAGAAAACAGCGGGGTGTATGAGTGTGAGCAGGGCGGAACGAGGAGTGAGCCGTACACACTCACTGTACTGGGTATGAACACCGTCCTAAACGTTCATGATCGTCTGTTCCTCCTGCTGTTTCTCATGATCTCTCTCTCTCTCTCAGAGCTGGAGCCTTACGCTCAGCTCTCTCCATCTGCAGGAGGCGCTGTGATGACCAAAGGAGATGGAAAAAACCTGGTGCTGCAGGCGGACGATGATCTGAAGGACTGGGCTTGTTTTGTGTTGAGAGAAGTGAGCACCTTCAGTCTAGGAGTCGATGTTGATGAGAAGATGAACAGAGCTGTTATATTTGCAGAATTAAAGGAGGCAGAAAGAGCCACTTTCTGGTGCAAGAAAAATAAAAGCGATCTTCGAAGCAATGCAGTGACGCTGAAAAAGACAGGTGACTCATTACCTGTCTTCCTTCTGTACGTCAGATCACCTGTGTGTAGTTAAAGGAATTGTTCACACAAAAATAAAGATTTTTGTAGTTTTAAACCTGTATGAAACACAAAAGAAGGTATTTTGAAAAATATCTTGACTGGTTTTGTTTGTGCAGTGTGTCAAAACAATGCAGTGGGATCCAAAAAAACACTGGAGCCCACTGACTTTCATTGAAAAATGTAAAAAAAAAAAAAAAAACACACATCCAAACATACAAATGGCCACAATCAAATTAATCCAAATTTAAAAAAATTGAATATGAACCTAAATCATTATTTGAATCATACAATACCCTTTTTTTTATTATAATAAATGATAAATAAACATAGTAACACCATGATTTGCTACTTGGTTGCATTTGGCTTTAAGAGGTGGGATGTTTTTATTCTAGAGCGTTTGATTGGACAAAAATGTGGATACGCCTGTGAGTGCAACATGATGTCATCATTATTTTGGTCTGTAGAAAAAAGTGTCCATTTAAAAATACTTTAAATCTGTTAAAAGTTTAGATGAAGGTTTCTTTCAGCAGCGTGTACAGTCTGACCTGTGTTTGGTCTGTTTCTCAGAGCTCATGGTGATGTTGGTTCCTCCGGCCGTTCCTGTGCTGCAGGGGGAGCCTGTGGCTCTCAGGTGTGTAGTCTGGGGTGGACCGAAGCTGGAAAAGGCCATCTTCTATAAGGATAAATCAGAAATCACGAGCTCACCTGAAGACACATACACCATCACCAACGCCACACTAAGTGATAACGGGAAGTACAGCTGCCACGCCACCTACAGGTTCATCCAAATCGGTGCAGAAACTGAACAGAAGGAAGGAGATTCTGATGCTCAGGAGTTAAAAGTTATAGGTAAACAGAACCAACCACTAATGCTGCATGTATTAACAAAAAAGTTCCAGATAGTATTTTTTGGGCATGGTACCATGGTGTTCTTTAACATACGTAAGAATGTCATGCAGTACAATGTGTAACAATAGTATTCATATTAACAATAAATTAATCATAAATAATACTAATAATATTTTATATTTGAAGTAAATTAAAGTAAGTAAACTAAAATAAAATGTCAAAAGCAACCCATTACATCTTTCTCTTTTAACGTTTGCTGCACACAAAAACAAGTATACTGCGCGACCATCTTAAGAGTCAGTTCTTTTAATGAATCAGTCAAAATCAATGCAAGTTATTTGTTTTAATTGGTCTAATTAATTATTCACTGAATCGGTCAAAACGGTTGTGTTTATGCATTTGGTAGATGCTGGTCTAATCAGGATGTGCTTCCACTAGTTATTTAACCCATGATCTTATCAACATCAGCACCATGTGCCATCAGTTGAGCTTCAAAAACAGCCACTGAATGAACAACATTAACACTCATATTACTTGTACTTACAGACACACATTCACAAAAACATTGACTGTAATTTTGTAACAAATACAAACATTTGAAATTCTGATTAAATTTACATTGTGCCGAAAAATAGCCCATGGTCAAACCACAGGCTTTCTTGTAATGTTTTGTTTACTGCATAATTTGGACAGTTACAATCCAGTTGGAAACTCTGGTACTATATGAATACTATATTCATCTGAAATCATCACTGCAACACAGTATGGTTTTGTAAGTCATATTTCTGTGTTTTACAGGTGGACCTCCTGCTGCAGTGATTTCAGCGTCTACTAACAGTCTGCAGTGTTCCTGCCCTCACTGTCCTGACGACTGCACATCCTACCACTGGTATCACACACTCTTTAATGACTCATACACACGCAAGAAACTATCTGAAAACGACCAGTCTATTACTGCAGAGGAAGAAGGACAGTACCGCTGCCGGAGGAGTGTGGGAAAGGTTTCTCCCGTTTCAGCAACATCTACAGCTACACAGGAACTCATACTCATTCAGGTTGACTGTAATGATGTATAAATGCACTATCACATACAATTTTCAATTCACATGTCATTTATTTTTATCATAAATTATTTTTACAATAAGCATCCAGATGTTTTAGCATAGTCATGAAAAGCATTAAATGATGTATTTATTTATTTATTTAATGCATGCATAAATGAACATATTAACCTTTTAAACATCCATTCCAGGAAGTTAACTTTTTTTTTTTTTTTTGCAAAGTGTACAGCACTAATTCACTGTGTTTAATTACTGCCAATCAATCATATTTCATAATAGTAAAGTAGTCAGACAACCTGCTGTTAGAGAATACTCTCTCATATGTCTGTTTTCTTTCTCTCAGTGTCTCTCCAGCCAAAGTTCCCACAGGTGTTTGTTGGAGATGACGTCACTCTGATCTGTAACCGTGAAGGAGGGAGTAAACCAACAAAATGTTTTTTTAACAAAGAAACACAAACACATCAGGATTATTTAATGCTTCTTACCACAGTAACACCAGAAAACAGCGGGGTGTATGAGTGTGAGCAGGGCGGAACGAGGAGTGAGCCGTACACACTCACTGTACTGGGTATGAACACCGTCCTAAACGTTCATGATCGTCTGTTCCTCCTGCTGTTTCTCATGATCTCTCTCTCTCTCTCTCTCTCAGAGCTGGAGCCTTACGCTCAGCTCTCTCCATCTGCAGGAGGCGCTGTGATGACCAAAGGAGATGGAAAAAACCTGGTGCTGCAGGCGGACGATGATCTGAAGGACTGGGCTTGTTTTGTGTTGAGAGAAGTGAGCACCTTCAGTCTAGGAGTCGATGTTGATGAGAAGATGAACAGAGCTGTTATATTTGCAGAATTAAAGGAGGCAGAAAGAGCCACTTTCTGGTGCAAGAAAAATAAAAGCGATCTTCAAGCAATGCAGTGACGCTGAAAAGACAGGTGACTCATTACCTGTCTTCCTTCTGTACGTCAGATCACCTGTGTGTAGTTAAAGGAATTGTTCACACAAAAATAAAGATTTTTGTAGTTTTAAACCTGTAAGAAACACAAAAGAAGGTATATTGAAAAATATCTTGACTGGTTTTGTTTGTGCAGTGTGTCAAAACAATGCAGTGGGATCCAAAAAAACACTGGAGCCCACTGACTTTCATTGAAAAATTTAAAAAACAGATATCTAAACTTACAAATGGCCACAATCAAATTAATCCAAATTTAAAAAATGTTTAATATGAAACTAAAACATTATTTGAATCATACGATACCCTTTTTAAAAAATAATAAATAAACATAGTAACACCATGATTTGCTACTTGGTTGCATTTGGCTTTAAGAGGTGGGATGTTTTTATTCTAGAGCGTTTGATTGGACAAAAATGTGGATACGCCTGTGAGTGCAACATGATGTCATCATTATTTTGGTCTGTAGAAAAAAGTGTCCATTTCAAAATACTTTAAATCTGTTAAAAGTTTAGATGAAGGTTTCTTTCAGCAGCGTGTACAGTCTGACCTGTGTTTGGTCTGTTTCTCAGAGCTCATGGTGATGTTGGTTCCTCCGGCCGTTCCTGTGCTGCAGGGGGAGCCTGTGGCTCTCAGGTGTGTAGTCTGGGGTGGAGTGAAGCTGGAAAAGGCCATCTTCTATAAGGATAAATCAGAAATCACGAGCTCACCTGAAGGCACATACACCATCACCAACGCCACACTAAGTGATAACGGGAAGTACAGCTGCCACGCCACCTACAGGTTTATCCAAATCGGTGCAGAAACTGAACAGAAGGAAGGAGATTCTGATGCTCAGGAGTTAAAAGTTATAGGTAAACAGAACCAACCACTAATGCTGCATGTATTAACAAAAAATGATCAAATAGTATTTTCTGGCCATGGTACCATGGTGTTCTTTAACATACGTAAGAATGTCATGCAGTACAATGTGTAACAATAGTATTCATATTAACAATAAATTAATCATAAATAATACTAATAATATTTTATATTTGAAGTAAATTAAAGTAAGTAAACTAAAATAAAATGTCAAAAGCAACCCATTACATCTTTCTCTTTTAACGTTTGCTGCACACAAAAACAAGTATACTGCGACCATCTTAAGAGTCAGTTCTTTTAATGAATCAGTCAAAATCAATGCAAGTTATTTGTTTTAATTGGTCTAATTAATTATTCACTGAATCGGTCAAAACGGTTGTGTTTATGCATTTGGTAGATGCTGGTCTAATCAGGATGTGCTTCCACTAGTTATTTAACCCATGATCTTATCAACATCAGCACCATGTGCCATCAGTTGAGCTTCAAAAACAGCCACTGAATGAACAACATTAACACTCATATTACTTGTACTTACAGACACACATTCACAAAAACATTGACTGTAATTTTGTAACAAATACAAACATTTGAAATTCTGATTAAATTTACATTGTGCCGAAAAATAGCCCATGGTCAAACCACAGGCTTTCTTGTAATGTTTTGTTTACTGCATAATTTGGACAGTTACAATCCAGTTGGAAACTCTGGTACTATATGAATACTATATTCATCTGAAATCATCACTGCAACACAGTATGGTTTTGTAAGTCATATTTCTGTGTTTTACAGGTGGACCTCCTGCTGCAGTGATTTCAGCGTCTACTAACAGTCTGCAGTGTTCCTGCCCTCACTGTCCTGACGACTGCACATCCTACCACTGGTATCACACACTCTTTAATGACTCATACGCACGCAAGAAACTATCTGAAAACGACCAGTCTATTACTGCAGAGGAAGAAGGACAGTACCGCTGCCGGAGGGAGTGTGGGAAAGGTTTCTCCCGTTTCAGCAACATCTACAGCTACACAGGAACTCATACTCATTCAGGTTGACTGTAATGATGTATAAATGCACTATCACATACAATTTTCAAAACACATGTCATTTATTTTTATCATAAATTCTTTCTCTCAGCACAATCACAGGAGGTCGGAGGCCTGTGGTATATTCTGATCGCAGGTGCAGCACTGATTTTGTTCGAATAAATGAATAAATAAGCTTTCCATTGATGTATGGTTTGTTAGGATCAGACAATATTTGGCCGAGATACAACTAATCTGAGGGTGCAAAAAAATCGAAATATTGAGAAAATCACCTTTAAAGTTGTCCAAATTAATTCTTAGCAATACATATTACTAATCATAAACGACGTTTTGATATATTTACAGTAGTAAATTTACTAAATATCTTCATGGAACATGATCTTTACTTAATATACTAATGATTTTTGGCATAAAAGAAAAATCTATAATTTTGACCCATACAGTGTATTTTTGGCTATTGCTACAAATATACCCCAGCGACTTAAGGCTGGTTTTGTGCTCCAGGGTCACATATGTACCTTTAAGGTACCAAAATGGACCCTTTAGGTACAAACATGTACCTTTTGAAAAAGTACCGCCCCAGTGACAGCTTTTGTATCTTTATTTCTGAGAGTGTATTGGGATGTGTGAAAATGCTTTAAAGGAATAGTAAGGAAAATGTACTCACCCTCAGGCCATCCAAGATGTAGCAGAGTTTGTTTCTTAATCAGATTTGAAGAAATGTAGCATTCCGTCACTTGCTCACCAATGGATCCTCTGCAGTGAATGGGTGCCGTGAGAATGAGTATAAAGAGCTGATAAAAACATCACAATAATCCACACCACTCCAGTCCATCAGTTAACATCTTGTGAAACCAAAAGCTGCATGTTTGTCCACAAAAACAAATCCATCAAGACCTTTTTAACTTCAAACCGTTGTTTCCAGCTAAAATATGAGTCCATAATCCATAACCCTTCTTTCTGTGAAAAAGTCCATCTCCTGTTGTCGCTCACATCAAAATCCAGCCACATATTTGTTTAGAACTGTTTTGGCTTGTAAACAGTGCTTGATCTGTGCAGATTTCTCTCCACATTCAGACAAGACCACTTTTACACCGGTTGAAAGAAGTATTATGGATAGAGGACTCATATTTTAACCGGAAGCAACTGTTTGACAGTAAAATGATTTCAGTGATTTATCATGTTTATTTTTAGATCTTAATTCTACTAGTGTTTTTACGCGATGCTGTTTTGTATGTTGTTTTTATAAAGCACTTTTAAGAGCTTCTCTTGACTATAACAAGCAATGTATTTTTAGCTTCCAGTGCATTTTCAGTTTGATTGTGTATCAAACACAGCTGCATAACTGAATGCAATATGCAATATTAAACTTTTTACTGCAATGCAACTGTAGTTCAGTCTTTCTCCACTAAAGGGCAACTGGTGCCCATCATCAAACCCAGTCCAGCCAAGGTTCACCACAAGAGGTCACCACAGGATTGATTTGCTTTCCTGATTACACACTGGTTAGTGTTCAAATGAAATAGTGTATCATTTAGGCCATGGTCTGTTTTCTTTGGTGTAACCTGATACAATGCTTTTTCTATCTGCTTGCTGATGTTGGTAGTTTTAGTTTGACCACCATTTATGGATCACAGAAACAGATCCTAAAAACACAACGATGCATTATCAACACAATAATACAATAGAAATTATAAATGCAGATCCCAAATGTAGCTTAAGAACTCCAAGAATACCTACTGTAAAAATATGTATTAAAATGCATTGATTTTAATTATCTTATATAATATGATATGTTTAAACAAATACGTTTATATTATAAATAATGACATAACATTAGTTTTAGTATGCAATAGTTTGAAAACAGTATTTTGACCTCAAGTCTCAGCGTTTACACAACTGCAGCAATGATAGTAATAATCACTCACAATAATGAAGTTTAATCATGTAAGTCGCTTTATCACAAGTTTTTTTTTATATACATTCACATTTCACAACATAGAACAAATACGTAGGAAACAAACCCCAAGAAACAAAAAGAAAGAAAAAGACACAAATGCAGTGATGTGTTACAAACACGTCCTTCTACAGAGAGACGGGATTTCATCATAAGTGAATCACCTTATCTTAATTATTCAGCGAGATAACCACAGAAATATCACTTCATTTCTATGGGATCTGCTTCTTGGTTTATACTAAAGGATCAGTTTACCCAAAAATGCAAATTCTGTCATCATTTACTCGCTCTCATGTCGTTCCAAACCTGTATGACTTACTCGCAAAAGAAGGGAATTTGAAAAATGTGCCAGATGCTCGTTTACATACAACTACAGTGAGTCAGGACGTACATTTTCAAGCTTAAAAAGCACCATAAATCATCATAACAGCAGTCCATGTTACCTCATATGAACATATACACCTCACTGCAATTGAAAAAAAAAAATATACACAAATACTATTTTTTATGTATACAAGTTTTGCTAAATTCATTTATACTGATTTTAATTTTTTTTTTTTTAAATCATGACAGGATGTTTTTTTTTTCATTATTGCATAATTGACAAAAAGTTCTGATGCAAGAAAATTATTTATAATAAAATTAAATAATTTAATTAAAATAATATATATTAATATATTAATATGTTAAAAATTATATATTAATATCTAAAAATATTTTTATTTTTAGGAAATACTTCTATTAACTTTATGCAAAATTAAATTTCAGATTATTTTTGGTTAATTACGGGGTGAGAAATGACATTTTGTCACGAGATTCACCTTTATGCGAAGTGCCACAGATTCTTACACAGAATAAATAGAGTCATAAAGGTTTGTGAGGGTGAGCAAATGATGACAAAGCTTTCATTTTTGTGTGAACTACATCTTTAATCTGCTGATGTGCGAGTACATGAGAGAATATTGAAAATGTCACGTGCCATGCTGGGGAGAAAGTGCTGAACAACATTTCATTTGAGTTAAACTGTGTTCTATTTTATTTATTTTTTTAAATCATCTCATCTTCTCAAATACCATTTAATGGTTCTGTTTTCATCTATATGTGAGATTAAACAGCTAAATGGTGAAATGGAAACAAGCGTTTCTGAGTGATCTTTCAACATCCCGTTGGTCAGCGCTTGGCATCGTTTTCGTCGGACTTGGAACAAAAAATTAAATAAAATAAAGGCTGAACATGATGTTTTAATTAAATAAATTAGAAATGAAAGAAATGTTTAAGCTTCAGTACAAATTAATACAACTTTACTATGTGGTTATGGATTAAATGCATACAAAATATTAATAAAAGATCAAAAAAATGAATGGTTAAAGAAAATTCACTACCAAAACCTAAGTATGTCAATGCTTCTATAAGCTCAACCAAATAATTGACACCGCTAGTCTTTATTAAATGTGTATTTATCTATGAGATTCTTGTTGAAAAGGGACCAATACTACACACACCTCACAGTATTGGCACATGAGATCAATTCCCTAAATCTGGTTTATTTTCAATTTTTAATTGGAATTATACTTTAGTTGTTCTACAAAAGAGGATTTGATTTGTAAGAACCACCATTTACAATTTTGTCACAATTTAGGCAGAATTGCAGTAATATTTCATAACAGTAATAGGCTACTCTGAACACTTGATGATCAGTTTAATTGCTAAAATACACGACCAGGGACTCAAACGTTTGGACACAAGGACTAAAATTATGTTTTGAATGTCCAAACATTTGACTGGTCACATTACCCTATGTCCACATGCACACAAATCGGACACATACACACTCAAGATTTGATGTTAATTATGTTATTTTTCTAGTTTGGGTCAAAAGCACTTCCTCCGTCCCAATCAGTTTCTGTAGGGGAGGGATATTCAGTCCTTGTTTTCCTCCCTCCCGTTCCCTTCCAGCTTTACTGTTGATCTCTGAGCCTCACAATCATTTTCTCATTCCCCTCTCCTCCGTACAGGAAGCTGTTCGTTCCCACAGGTTGGACATATTCTTCTGTTTTGTCCCAGTCTGAGGCCCAGCTTCCTCCAGCTCCGCCCCCTCCAGTTCCCGCCCCATTGGGGTCACCTGATTGGATGGTTGCTCCGTAGCCGCCGCCCGCTGAGCGGTACAGCTCTTCCGTTTCATCCGCCAGCTCGTCTTCTCCTAGTATCCCGCATTTATCCTCGCTCATGTTCTCTGGCTCCGCCCACGGCTGCTTTTCTCCCGACGCAAAGAGGCCTGAACAACAAGAAATCATCACTGAGAGCCGAGATTTATAGTGTCATTTATTCATTTAGCAGGTGTGAACCTCACAAAAACAGTCAGGAAATGTGTTATAGTCCAGCCCCAAAACCAAAAGGAGAAAACTGTCTATTACTAACTAAATTCAAATTATATTTTAAGACCACACAATTGTTTTCAAATCACATGACCTCTTTCACTATTTTTGTAGCCAGTGTTATTTCAGTATTTTAGTTCATTTAAATTAGCTTTTATTTTTATATTTATTTATTTTTAAATATAGCTTAGATACATTTTTATTTCAGTTTTTGTTATTTTAGTACATCAAGTTAAACTAAAGTATATAAACATAAGTATATAAAATATAATATTTATTATTAAATGATAAGTATATAGCAAGGGAGGATTTGTTGAATTTATGCTAAAAATAAAGATGATTTTCATTCCTGCATAAATGTCAGAAAATGTCACGATGCAAAAATTATTTATAATTTAATTCAGTTTTTGAAATTAAAATTGCATAATAATAAAATTCTTAATATATACAACAATAAATACCATTTTATATGACTTTTTATATTAATTTCTATTAATATTTTAAATTATTCGTATTATTAAAATGTATTATTATTAATAAGTATAAAAATATCAAAAAAATATCATTTTCTTCATGAGATTCACACTTTTATCCAAAGTGCCACACATATTACACAAACACACACAACAAATCACAGCTCAATGAATTACGATAATCAGAGATGGATGGAAGGAATTGGACAGAAATATTCACCGTAGAAGATAACTCCACCATAATGAACAAGTGATGCAATGAGAAACACATACTGCCACTCCTCCCGCGTCTACAGAGAGAAACACACAGGACGAGAATGGAGGTTTATGTGTTATGTGTGTATTTAAGCGCGTAACATGCATATGTATCAAAGCGTACATGTGTGTCCTTTCAGATAATGTAAATGTGTTTATGTTGAAATATCAGAAAAGTTATGCTAGAACTGAAGGGACATTTGCATGAAGGAAATGTGATGCCCAATGAACAGAAAAAAGAGGAAAATGAGAGAAGGAGCTGTAATATAAATGAAAAGAAGCCAGAGAGGTGGGAAAATGACACATGATCTCTGTAGATGTTACACTGCACGTAAAAGCATGAATCAGCTGTAAACACAAGCAGCACAACAAACGCTCTCTTTCTCTTCCTCTACGGTTTAAAGTCAATACCTTGTTTTTGGTCATGGCACCGACGATCAGAGGACACACCATGCCAGAGAGCGTCCCGACACCGTTAGAGATGCCCATCAGAATGCTGGCGTAGCGTGGAGCGATGTCCAGATGATTGACATTGAACCCTGGAGGACAGTAAAAACAGTAAAAATTTGAAATATTATTACAATCTAAAAAAACTGTTTTCTATTTGAATATATTTTAAAATGTAATTTATTTCTTTGATGTAAAGCTGAATTTTCTGCATCATTACTTCAGTCTTCAGTGTCGCATGATGCTTCACAAATGAATTTGCTGCTCAAGAAATATTTCTGATTATTATCAAATTATATTTTGTGGAGAACAGTGAAATAACTATTTTTCACAACTCCAGTTATTATCATAAACTAAAAGTAAAACAATTATTTTTTGTTCATTGTAATAAAGTTGAAATAAAATAAAATATAAATATTAAAAAACTAACAATATTAAAAAAACAATAAAAATTACAAAAGCACATAACAAAATTACTAAACATTTCAATAAAAATAAAAACAGAAAATATAAAATAAAAGATAATTCAAATAACTATAAATATAATAGTAAGTAAATAACAGTGTTTGTAACATTATAAAAGTCTTTTTAATAGATGGTTTTTGTATTTTATTTTATTTTATTCCAGTTAGTTTATTTCAAGTAACATATTTTATGGTTTTAGTTTTGCGGAATAAAAGTATTAATAAAATTGTTAAAAGTTTGTTCAAAGTAAATCTTACTGACCCAAGACATTTGAAAGATAGTGTTAGTTCTTACCTGAGATGGCGAAACCACTGAATCCAACAGCAAGGACCAGAAACGAGATGGCAATGCCTTTAGTGTGAGAGAAACCCACAACCAGAAGAAACGTGGCCTCCAACCCGAAACCTGAACACACACAGAACATGTAACGCTCCGTCAGCCAATCGGCAGCTCCGGTGGGGTCAGTCACATGACATTCATGACTCATTTATAGCAGCATTGCAGCAGAATGCAGAATGAAAACAGGCTTTACCTCCACAGTTCATGAGTTTCCTGACGTTGGTGGTGGTCATGATGTTGTGAGTCCTCAGGTAGTCGGCCAGCTGTCCTCCGATCGGCACCACGATGGTCATCACCAGATGAGGAAGAGCAGAGAGGATTCCCACCTGAAGACAGACAGATGTGTTTAACTCTCTCAGATGTTTCTCCTAAAATACCTTGGGCCACTAGTCATCATCCAGTAAGAGTACAGAGCTAAAAATTTTTGAACCACCACCACCAATAATGATGATGATTATTATGATTGTTAAGAATAACCAACATTTTGGATGTCCTCTCTCACCTTGCTGATCTCAAACTTAAACACCTCCTCGAAATACGCCGGCTGACTGATGAGCAGCAGGTAAAAGGTCCAACTCCTGCAGAAATTGGCCACGATGATGGCGTAGACGGGCATGGATGTGAAGAACTGCCGCCAGGGAGTGTTGAATTTCTGCAGAGAGGAGAATGAGAGGAAAAAGTCGTGGTTTTCTAGCATCACTATATAAACCTGTGCGTTCGTACCGTCACCGGGTTCATCAGTCCAGCCGATTCTCCGATGGCGTCTTCGATGTACTTCCTCTCCTCCGGAGTGATGGTGGGATGAGCTGCTGGACTCTCATACGACACCAGAATCCAGAACATATACCAGCAGATCCCGAAACTACCTACAGACAGAGAGAAACCACAAGAAACAGACACTGAGTGACCTGAACATCAGAAACAGATGAGATGAGCGTCATACATTTGTTATTAGAGCGAGTGCATGCTGGTTTTCCTCACCATATACATAGAAGACTGAGGACCAGCCTGAGTACTGAACCAGAACTCCTGCTAACGGCATGGCTATCACAGCTCCGGCGTATGAGCCTGACAAACACAAGAAACCACACACACTTCACATCAACTGCAGTTGGAAAACTACACTTATGTGTATATTAATAAAAATGTAAAAATAATAATAATTTAATATTTAAATAAAACAATAATAAAGAATTGTATTATTAATCAAAATAATAAACTAATCAAAATAATTATAATATTTATTATTA
This sequence comes from Onychostoma macrolepis, assembly GCF_012432095.1. NCBI lineage: Eukaryota > Metazoa > Chordata > Actinopteri > Cypriniformes > Cyprinidae > Onychostoma > Onychostoma macrolepis. The sequence goes on along the minus strand of NC_081178.1, from coordinate 3,254,928 downwards.
GATTACTCAGTGCTCATAATTGTATAATTATTATTATTATTACTACTACTACTGAATAACAAAAGCGACTAATAAAAATGGAATTAGATAACTACAATAATAATATTAGGTTATTCAGTATTCATAACAACAACAGCAACAACAATAATAATAACAATAATAATAATAATTCTTATATTACTTATTATTATTATTATTATTATTATTAACAACACAGAATAACTAGCCAAATAAGTAACACTAATCAAAATTAGACCACAACAACAACAACAACAATAATAATAATAGATTATTCAGTGTTCATAACATTTACCATTATTACTATTATTATTATTATTTTGAACACCTAATAATCAACGCTGGCCAAGAAAAATAATAACAATTATTATTATTATTATTATTATTATTATTATTATTAACACTCAATAACCAACACTAAGGAAAATAATAACAATCACTATTTTATTATTGTTGTTATTGTTGTTGTTGTTGTTGTTGTTAACACTGAATAACTAACACTAATCAAAATTAGATGACAACAATAGATTATTCAATGTTCATAATATTTATCATTACTATTATTATTATTATTATTATTATTATGAACACCTAATAATTAACGCTGACCAAGGAAAATAATAACAATCACTATTTTATTATTGTTGTTGTTGTTTTTATTATTATTAACACTGAATAACTAACACTAATCAAAATTAGATGACAACAACAATAGATTATTCAGTGTTCATAATATTATTATTATTATTATTATGAAAACTTAAACAACACTGACCAAGGAAAATATTAAATCATCATTATTATTATTATTATTATTATTAAAACTTAATAAACAACACTGACCAATGAAAATATTAACAATCATTATTATTATTATTATTATTATGAAAACTTAATAAACAACACTGACCAAGGAAAATATTAACAATCATCATTATTATCATTATTATTATTATTACTACTACTATGAACATTCAACTATCATACGAAAGTAAAATCTGAAAGCAATAATTAAAATGATTAAAGATTACAGATATTAAACTGCTAAAAATAATGACCTCACCACAGAACGCTGTTGTGGCCAATCGGCTTCTCTCTAGGGGTGGGGCCCATTTCGCCCAGATCCCGTGGCATGCTGGGTAAGATACGCCCTGAGCAGCAATGACAATGACAGCAGATGAAGTCATAGACTATAACCAGAGCACTACTGCATCAGAACATATTCAAACTTTCAAATGTGACACATGAACTGGAAGCCAGAAGCCAGTTTATCTGAGAATTTCTCGGAGAGAGTGTTGAATCGCTTTTCAGCACTGTAATAGTACTAGTACATATATATTTATTTACCTCCACCAGCCCCTGTAGTATCCTGACTATAATCACACAGCCGAAGTGCATTCGTGCTGCTGTGGGAATCATCATATTCAGAAAAGACGTGGCCACGATTGCAAAGCCAAAAACCCTGAGAAACAGAGAAGCATCTGCTGTATGAAGAGTGTTTTATTCTTCTGTACGTCTGCGTTTAGTGACGGCATGACCGACCTGTTAGCCGCGAATTTCTGACAGATGAAACCTCCAGGAATCTGAGTGACTATATATCCCCAAAAAAACGAGCCGTGAATCATTCCTACTGTCTCTGGGTCCCAACTGAACTGAGCTTTCTGAAACACAGACACATTTTGTTTGATGAACAAATACACTAAACTAAAATTAATTATGCATAAAAAATACTTAAAGTATAATTGCATTGCCTCAAACATGCTTAAAATGTAATATGTTGCTTTTATCAACAAAATGCACCAAATAAATCAATGTGTACTGCATTATGCAAAACTAAAATGCAAAATAGAGTCATTTGACAATACTGTATCAGTTTGAAATATGTATTGTTGCATATGTTTTTCATACTACTTTTTTAGTATGCCAAAAAATCTGCTGAAATAAAGCTATTAATTAAACAATTAATACATTTCTAATTTAGTTAATTGAAAATAACTAAAAATAAATTAAATATTTAAAAATATATATTTTATTGCATTTTCATTTAGTATTACTTGATGTACAAAAATAAGTAAAATGAAAGCTGAAATAAAAGTAATAAAAATTATTTTAAAAAAATAATGCCAAAAACACACAACCTATTACTAATGACTAATGATTCAAATCACTAATTATTAAAACCTTGGCAAATTTTTATGCAAAATGGCAATTTTATGCCAAAATATTCAAAGGTTGTGACCAGCAGAGTCGCAAGATTTTCTAGACAAAAAGATCTGATAAAAAGCCGACCAAATTGCAGAAAATCTAGTTCAGTGGTAATTAATTTGGTTGTTGGTTTTATTTAAATTTGTTGCCATATCAGCTATTACATGACAGACACAGATTTAACATTCAACAAAGAATACAATAAATGAACAAAAAAAATAGACTAAACAATTTTATCAATTTTTGCAACTTTTACATATCTATAAAAGTTCTATAAAACGTTTTTCTGGGTCTGTCTTACAAAAGCTTAGTTCCTCCAAAACTTGTTCTGATAAAAATTAGCCAGAGTTAAAAATCTATAAACAAAGACATGAAATTGTGGACTAACAGTGACACTAAATTTGGCGTTGAAGAACTTGAAAATTCTGCTCTTTCTCACTTACCACAACGTACGGCTTGCCTTCTCTATAGACGGTGTGGTTGTTCACCATGCTAACGACGGCGACGCCCAGATTACAGCGGATGCCGAACGAGATGCAGAACCCCAGGCCTGATAACATGGCGATGATGTAGCGGCGCGGCAGACCGAAACACGTGCAGTCCACCACGGGAAGCTCCTTCTCCTCCTGCAGCTCTGGACGACCTTCTGCCGACAACTCGATCGTCTCTCCATTCTCCTGACGCTTCTCTAGGACCCTGACGAACACACACATCAACACATGAAACACCACTAAAACCTTCAGAATCAGCTGCCTATGGAAAAGAAAACTCATATCGGAACATCGTAGCAGGTTCGTGAATCATTTCGCAAATTGAAGCATTCACGATACATGCGCCAAAGTCCCGATCGGAAATGATGGTTCCCAAATAATTATTTAGAACGGAACTTCGAAGCGGTTTCGTGAATCTTTTGATTCAGATCGGCACTTCGGAGAGCATTTCGCGAATCATTTGATTTAGATTGGAACTTCGGAGCGGGTTAAACTATGATTAGTGTAGCAAAACCATGGTTAATTTGTAGTTTGTGTGACTGGATCATTATTTAGATCGGAACTTTGGAGCGTGGATCACGAATCATTATTTAGATTGGGATCTTGGAGCAGGTTCGCAAATAATTTGATTCAGATCGGAACTTCGGAGCGCATATCGTGAATCAATTGATTTAGATCGGAACTTTGGATCAGGTTCGCAAATCTTTTAAATCAGATCGGGGCTTCGAAACGTGGATCACGAATCATTTGATTCGGATCAGAACTTTGGAGAGGGTTTGTGAATCTTGATTCAAATCGAAACTTTGGAGTATGCATCGCAAATCATTTGATTCAGATCAGGACTTCGGAGTGCGTATCGCAAATCTTTACAGTTTTACTACAAATAACATGGTTAAACTATGGTTAGTGTAGCAAAACCGATGTTAATTTGTGGTTACCATGTTTTGTTTTAGTAAATCTATGGTTAATTTTCGGGAAGGGATGTGTTGCCAGGTTAACAAACAAAAAAGTAATACATTTACACCTTAAGAGGACACATAAGATGAATATAGAAATAGGGTTTTAATTGCTTTAGAATTAACAGAGCTTTGATTAGTTTCTAGATCAACTCTGAATAAAGAAAAGAGAGGGTTGTTCATGTATTTAGCTAGTAGAGAACGCAAATTAAATAATATTTTACTGCATTCTCTTTTGAGAAGTCAAACAATCAAAACATCTTTGAAACTGCTGCTGTAATGTTGTTGGTTTTACATAATCAAAATTGTGTCATTATTGTCAGATTAATACGCTAACATAAAAAAAGCTCACTTTATGAATTATGAGTATGTTAGCTACCATAGCTATAAATAAAAACTTTAGATGACATGAAACTGTGGTCAAGCGTTTATCATAAATGCAAAAATGTTGGGGTAGTTGGATGGGGAGGGGGGTGTTGTCTGCTGTTTTGTCCCACCAATGTCAAAATCAAACCTATGCCCTAGATATACATATATATCTATACATATAGCTTCAAATCAACACAGTTTATAATGTGATTCATCTCTGAGCTGAAAAGGTTTTTTGAAATCACTTGGAGGAAACTAAATATTGCATCAGTGACACATACACCTATAAAAGTAGTTATAAGATGATCAAAAAGATGATTTAGACAACTTTATATTATCATTTATATTAATTTGCATAGCAATAAACGTATACAACTAAACTCTTACTGTATGACAATAATTTCATCATTTGCATCGAGTTTTATTTCTGCTAAAGGGTTTAAAGAGAAACATCTGGAATTATTATCTAAATGAAACATAAATGAAAACACTCCAGTAAGTTTCCTGAGCTCTGAAAGAGCAACGATCAGTTCCCTTATAGATTACTGTAGCTTATTAAGTAACAAAAGTCAACAAAACCACTGCATGTTATTAGTAAAATTAGACAATTGTAGCTTTTTTGGCAAAATGTCTCTGTTGGATGTTCACCAGCACTCATAAAACAAAAATATGAAGCAGAAATGAAACATTTCCCAGTTCACATTCATAATGAACCGACGTGTCACATCAAATCCAGATTAAACACACCATAACACGCTATGAGAGCAGCAGTTTCCTTTGACCGGAACCACAAACAGCACACACTCATTTTAAATATTCATTATTTAATAAAATTATGATTTTGTGGTGTTTGTCCATAAAAGTCACTGTTTTTAATTGTGCATGGTTGCAAAAGTGTTGCTATTTATTTCCTAAAGTGTTTTGTTTTGAGTGGCTTTAGCACATTGCTATGTGATTGCTAGGGTGGTTCTGATCACTTAGTGAAGTAAAAGCATGATTTGAGGAATAATTCATGTTTGATGACAAACGCTGGAGGAGGATGATGCAGACAATCGAGTGTTTGAGCATATCACTAACCCTAAATATAAGCAAAAGCTTGACTTGAAGACCAAAAAAAAGAATTATATTATAACATTTTTATATCAGATGTGTCACATATGCGACCTTTAAAGTACTGACTGTCCAGATGAATCTGTGATGAGTGTTAAGTACAGACACGCAGTGCTCTTACTGTCAGGTTACAGCTCTACTGCAGCTGTACTTCAGTGCTGCTGATGAAATAATAATGTTCCTCAGAGCCTGAATTATTGATCAAACCTTCTATTTTAGTCTTTTTCTGCCTCCCTTCTCCTCCTCCATCTCCCTCCCCCTTCATCCTTCCATTCTTCCCTTCCGTTCTCCTCAATCCGTTCTTTATTCTCTGTACTTGAGTTTCTGATCATCTCTTTTACATTTATAGAAGTAAATTCACTCGCAGTGAAAGAAAGGCCTTGATTGAGAGATCCTGATGGATTGATTTAGATTACAAACACAACAATCCTGTTTAGGATTGATTAAGCTTATTCATTCAGATGTGTATCTGTAATAAATATGAAACATTCAAAAAGCTGAAATAAAATATTTATATTATTATTATAATTATATATATAGATATATATATAGAGAGTGAGAGAGAGTGAGAGATAGAGACAGGTTGATATGGATATATACAGTTATGGCCAAAAATATCAGCACCCTTGGTAAATATGATCAAAGGCGGCTGTGAAAATTAATCTGCATTGTTAATCCTTTTGATCTTCCATTTAAAAAAATTCACAAAAATCTATCCTTTCACTGGATAATAAGAATTTAAAATGGGGGGGAAATATCATTATGAAATAAATGTTTTTCTCAAATACACGTTGGACACAATTATTGGCACCCCTAGAAATTCTTATGAGTAAAATATCTCTGAAGTATATTCCCATTCATATTCACGATTGTGAGCACTCCAGGGTGATTATGAACATGAAATTATCCAGCCATGGCTTCCTGTTTCACAGAAATATAAATAGGAGGGAAAACAAAGCCCAAATTCCCTTAATCATCCGTCACAATGAGAAAAACCAAAGAATATATTTCTGATGTGCAGCAAAAGATAATTGAGCTTCACAAATTAGTGAAGTGGCTTTAAGAAAAGAGCTAGAGCAGTGAAAATCCCCATTTCCACCATCAGGGCAATAATTGTCTATATCGTCCTAATGCACGCTGAGAAGGAGAGTTTGAGTAGCTAAAGAATTGCAGAAAATAGTTGAGTCTCGGGTTCAGTAAACCTTTTTTAAAAAAAATTGTCAAACATCACCTACATCAGCACATGTTGTTCGGGAGGGTTTCAAGAAAAATTCTCCTCGCTCATCCAAAAACAAACTCCAGCATATTCAGTTATCAGACACGACTGGAGCTTCAAATGGGACTGGCTTCTATGGTCAGATGAAACTAAAAAATGAGCTTTTTAGCAGCAAACACTCAAGATGGGTTTGGTGAACACAGGGATAAAAAGTACCCCATGTGTACAATGAAATATACTGCTGTATTTTTGATGTTGTGGGCCTATATTTCTGCTGGAGGTCCTGGACATCTTGTTTAGACGCATGGCATCATGGATTCTATCAAATACCAACAGATAAAAAATCAATCAGGTGACAGACTCTGTTAGAAATCTTATAATGGGCCATGTTTGTATCTTCCAACCGTACAATAATCCAAACACAAACCTCAAAAACAACACAAAAATGGGTCACTGAGCACAAAACCAAGCTTCTGCTGGCCATTCCAGTCCTCTGACCTGAACCCTGTAGAACATGAGTGAACTGAAGAGAAGAAGCAGCAACATGGAGCTGTGAATCTAAAGGGTCTGGAGTGATTCTGGATGAAGGAATGGTCTCTGATCTCTTGTCAGGTGTCTCTAACCTCATCAGGTATTATAGGAGAACATTTAGAGCTGTTAAACTGGCAAATGGAGGTTTCAAAAAGTATTGAATAAAAGGGTGCCGTTAATTGTGGCCAATGTGCATTAGAGAAAAATATTTATTTCATAATGATATTTCCCCCCATTTTAAATTCTTATTATCCAATGAAAGGTTAGATTTTTGTGAATTTTTTTAATAAAAGATCAAAAGGATTAACATGCAGATTAATTTTCACAGTCTTCTTTGATCATATTTACCAAGGGTGCCAATATTTTTGGCCATGACTGTAGATAGATACATATACATATATACACATACATATACATATATATACACATATATATTAGATGGAAGACTTACCAATTAGAAAAAAAATAGAAATAATGCTTCTATTGTTGATAACTGAAATGGGTTTCAGTTGAAATACTAAAATTACCAACCGAAACTAATAATACTAATAAAAAAACAGTAATAATAAAACTGAACTAAAAAGAAATTAAACCTAAACAGTAATATTTTATGGGAGGGGTGGGGGGGGGGGGGTTGTAATTTAATCAAAAAAATTATAGAATACTATTAAAATATTACAGTACTCTGTACTTTAGTGAATATATTCCCATTTCATTATTTTTCTTATTACACTGCAATAAAAAAAGATATTTCAAAGTGGTAATCAAACTAAGACTTACTGCATTACATTTCACAAGAAAATATTATTTCAGTCGTTGTAATTAAATTTCACGTTTAATTCAGTGTGATACATGCAGTTTCTTTGCAATTATTTGTGAAACTTATTCACAGTTTTTGAGTTAAAATAATTTCAAGGTAACTCCTACACTACATTATTTTCAGTGTAGTTTTATATGAACAGAAATCCTGAGTTCTCTCACATTTCTGCTGATTTTCAGATTTACCTGCCCTTAAAATGTCACAAAAAACACCAACTGTTACTGCTCACTTATGTCAGTCACATTACATCATACATTATTATTTTGTTAATTTTAAATTATTGTAGTATAATTTCACACTCTCAGAAGTAAATTTACCAAACAAAAAAGTAGGTCGACTAGTGAATGCATCTGTTGCTGGACACTTTATGTGTCAGTCACCATCACTTCCTTTCTAAATCTGCAGTTCCTGTCCAGAATAAGCGGTGAAGCAGACCAGACATTCTGTTGATGCTCAAAAGTCTTGCGAGACACTTTTATCTGACGGGATTTACAGAAACACTTGGTATAGTTTCAGTCAGCTGGAGTAACGCAGGGTTAAGTGCCTTGATTAAGACTCATTCAGCACAAAACCTGAGCTTTACACCACAAGAATCAACAAAGAACTGTTTAAACCACAACAGAAAGAAAAGGCATTAACGCCAGACAAGCATGGCATCATCTCGAGAGCAGACAGTTACAAGTTTCTATCACCGCCGAAGGAGAGTGTTTTGGCTGATATAATAACCTGTGGATCTGATTTGATCTGAAGAATCAATGCGAGAGAATTGAGCTTTTAAATGGCCGTTTATACGTAACAACATCCTCACACTGTCCAGGAAGAACTAACAGTTTAATGACACTGTCCAGACCGATAATAGCAGGTGTGACGTGAACGACCGACCGCTATGACTTATGGGGCTTTCCAGGAGAGAGAGAGAGAGAGAGAGAGAGAGAGGATTTAACTAGCAGCAGGTTAGTTGGAGATCTATTTCAGGACTGGATTTACGTGTTAAAGACTGCTCAAAATCCAGAGAAACAGACTGAGAGAGTGAGAGAGAGTGTGGGATGGTGGTTTTCTCCGTATGCTAATGAAAAGCTGATTCCATCCATACAAGTGTAAATACTGATTTAAATTACTAACATATTCATCTGTTTATATCATTATTTAAAAATGAAGGCTTTTTGTCCTTGAAAGTAAAAGAAGAGCAGTGTGCTTCATCAATCTTTAATCACAAGTTTACTTTAAATTTGCATTTTTATTTTACATTTTCACTAGAATATCTTGCAGGAAGCTATAATGCAGAAAAGTATCAATCACCTTTAGTATACTTGTAATTATTCAGTTGAATCAAATATCATATCAGATTTTGAATATCGTGAATTATTAATTGGCCCATTAATACTTAACCAGTATTTATTACAAAAAATTCTGACCTGCGATTTTACAGAGAGTGTTGTTAGAAGACATTTCAGTTCTTTAACTTTCTGTTTTATCAAACAATATCCATATCAGTTCACATCAATACATCTTTCGCAGAGTTCTTTTGCACTACATTACGAACACGGTTTGGTTTTTCCAAATTATAATGAAAATGTGAGGGAAGCATGCATTATTAATTTTAAATTATTTAGTATAATCTCCTATTCTCAGAAGTAAATTGACCAAGAAGTGATAATCTCACAAAAACAAAACAGAGGATAAATGCAGAAATTCCAGAAAGTGCAGCTATCTATAATTTCAGTTATGCTATTTTAATTTTATATATAAAAATAAAATGTTATATATATTCTATTATTAGTATTACTATTATGTATTATTAAACCGTTCACATATTTATTACGTTATATATAAACATAACATGTCAAATACTGTGATTTGAAAAATGCATAAATATATATTATGCATATTTTAAATATATATATATATTAATATGCATGAACAAAATATGACTTAAAATACAGTTAAGTCATCATACATTAAGGTCATATATATTGAATAGTTATCATTTCGCCAGGGAGGTTTTAATTCTTCTTCTTAAACAAACAATCTATCGAGCATGTGTTTCAAAGTCAGCATCTTTAGACAGCCATGATGCAGAACGGAAGTGGTCACCTGACAGGTGAAATGTGACGACACAAACTGGACAAGAGTCGCTATAAATAGAGTCCAGTCGAGTTAATCTGGTCGTTCCGAACACACACACACACATTAGACAAAAACTACACAAATGAGCATCTCCTCAACTTAAAATGACAGAAACAAACACCAGCACTGAAAGACTGACAAAAATCACATCTTCATCTTCAGTACGTCTATACTGTGTGTTGACGGTCATGTAGTGCACTAATCCAACGACCTCCATCTAGTAGCCTACACTTCATTTTTTAAATTAAACGCTCTCACAAAGAGCAACCAAACGTTTTTTTTTTTTTTAATCAGAAATAAACCTCATTAAGCTACCTTAACGCTTTAAATATGCATAATTTAGACGTTGCACTAATAATGCGAACATATAAACCAGCTTTGGCATTTCTTTTAAAAGTTGAATGAAGTTTCGTCTCTTACCGGTTTATCCGTCCAAGTGTTTTCGCCGCTGCTGCTTTAAAGCGTTCAGGTCTGACCTCCATCCTCTACAACTCCACCGCGGGACCGACGGGACTCTGTGCGCTCCTGCTCCCCCTTCCACCAACAGCACGCACGCACACACACACACACACACACACACACACTAATACTCTCTCACACACATGCGCAGGCGTGCACGCACATACGCACACATACACAAACTTCAAATGTTTAACAAACGCGATTCCAGGAACGGCGCTCCCAAAGGAATACCAGTCGATCGATTCATGGAAAATATGAAGTGGAGGACCGAACAAAGACAATGAAAGCAGCATTAGTGAGTCTAAACAACTTTATTTTGTGAGTTGCATCAAGTAAACGCTGTTATAGAGAGAGAAACAGTTAAAGTGGTTGAACGGAGTTTTAGAGCCGCTGTGGTTTAATGAACATGGATGGAGTGTCACTGTCCGCGGTGCTGAAATCAGATTAGAGTAAATCTGCAGGAGGGAAGAGTAGCGTGCTCACACGACTAAACCCTTGTTTGTGTGTGCGTGTGTGCGTGAGAGAGAGAGAGAGAGAGAGAGAGAGAGATCCCCGTAACACACACACACACACACACACACACACTATCTGTCTGTTGTTAATCCACAGAGCAAATGAGAGACACTTAGTGGACACAATACGCCACTACAAACAACTGACAACACAAGAACAAGAGCTGAAAATGAGGTTGTTTTACCAGCTAACAAAAAAATATATACATTCTAAGAACGTTTTTCTAACGTACAAATTAAGCTGAAAAAAAAAAAAAACGTTATTTCTGAACGTTCTCTGTAAATCATCATACATTAAAGTCAAATATGATAAACAGTAGCCAGACCACTAAACAGTTTTAAAAATAAATAAATATAATAAAAATTAGAAACGTTTTTTTTCCTGGTTATGTGGGAACATTCCATTGTATCATTTTGCAAACATGATGGAAATGTTACTTTTGAATGTTCTCTGAACATTCTGAAACAAGTTGTAACAAATAAGTAACATTTCAAAACGTTCCAAACATTTTGAGAACATTATTAAACACCAAAGAACTTTGTAAAAACATTCTATTAATGTTACTGGAAAAACATCTGTACGTATAATTTTACATTGGACACACTAATTACAATTAAAGATATGGTTTGCAAACAGGATTTGAAATTAACACTGAAATTAATTTAAAAATCAGCTGTGGCAGGTAACGCTGTCAAATCACTAGCGTGAAAAAATATTCACACTCATTAATGTCTTGGGGAAGTTCAGCGCAAATACTGAACTCGTGAGACATCATGACATTATCGAGTATATTGCAAAAACCAAATAAAACACACTTACCTACGCAACTACGTGATGAAGACTGGTTAGACTAACTTAGTGCGCGTGCGCATTTAATGCTAGAGTGCGTTCTTTCACTGCATGATTCAGTCTGCTAATATGAATGATCACATAATTCAAGATAAGGGGGCAAAAAACGTATATCTTTATATCATTTCATTTCATATCAAATTCATATTTACTTAAAAACTCAGCACGATTACAAAAGTGATATTGATTTTATAAAACAGTTCAATAAATAATAGATTAATATCAAGATACTTACGTTTTAGACACCATATTGGCTGTTTGTGCTCTATTTCGCCAACAAAAATCATTCCAAGCACAGCCACAGCACTGTTTTTGCGTTTCAACATGACGGTGTTTCGTTCCTGAATGAATCAACCGTTTAAATGATTCGGTTCAGTCGCAATGACTCACTTATTAACAGTGACTTGATGCCACCTACTGGCGGTTTTAATTTTACATTTAAAGTATCTTTTCATTTTTCTAAATAATTTCAAATATCAGTATTCAAGATTTCATGTTTAAAATATCAAAACATTATTTATGCATTTGTAACTGCAGGTTAAAGCATTCCATGTCCCTCTAAGCTGCGTTAAAGTGTACTACTCTACATGCCACTTCACATGCAACTTCTGCAAAGATGAACTTTGTTGATACTGATTTCATTTTAGTAACAGCCTAAATGTATTATTATTATTATCATTATTATTATTATTGACTGATTAAATGTAAGAATTTGACTCGAGATGATGCGCACTTTCAGAAAAAAATGCCCATAAAAGGTAAAAATCAATTTAAACTTATTGGAAAAGATTCATTTCTATCACTGCTGTGAACTGACCACACAGAATATGAAGAATATCAAACAATTTAGGAGTCAGGTGTCCACAGTAGTCCTTAAGATATCAGCACAATAACACACTCAGCAAAATATCGTCTATAGAAACAAAAAATTTCTCAATATTTTCTGGGATTTTAAATCCCAGGAAATATTGAGATATTATTTTTTGTCAATATCACACACCCCTAGTACATTTTACATTTATGCATTTAGCAGACGCTTTTATCCAAAGCGACTTGCATTGCATTCAAGTTACAGTTTTTTTTTTTTACATTTGATCAGCTCTTGCTTTCCCTGGGAATCGAACCCATGATCTTGGCGTTGCTAGCGCCATGCTCTACTATTTGAGCTACAGGAAAGCCAACACAGTACTGACACAAAATGATTCGCAACTGTTGCTTTGTCACGTCCAGTGTAGACATCCTCAAGCTATTGGTTTCTTTCTTTCTTTCTTTCTTTTTTTTTTTTTTTGGCTAGTAGAAATTATGAATGGCCGGTAACTTAAAAATTTTGTAGCCAAATTGGCTGGCGAGTGAAAAAGTTAATTTCAATCCCTGATTACAAAGCTCCAGAACTGATCTAGGTCTGAACTGAACTTGAGTATTTAAAGATGACAATGCAAAAACCTTATTTATGAATGTTCAAAGATTTTATGTTTAACATTAGTAAATGCATTAGGTATTATAAACTAGCAATGAACTAAATTATTTTAATTTCACATTAATCAGTCAAGGCTAGTGTACTTTTATAATAAACTGAAGGATGATGTGACACTGAAGACTGGAGCAATGATGCTGAAAATTCAGCTTTGCATCACAGGAATAAATTACAGTTTGCAATATATACAAATAGAAAACAGCTATTTGAAATTGTACTAATATTTCACAATATTACTGTTTTTACTTTGGATCAAATAAATGCAGCCTTGGTGAGCAGAAGAGATTCTTTAAAAATCAACTATTGATAATTCATGTTTGTAGATAATGCATTTAACTCGTTTACATTTTTACATCTTGAAATGAAAGTAGAAATTAGCAGTAACATGTATTAAGTACTATAAAATAACTGTTTACTGTTAGTTCATGATACCAAATGCATTAACTCATGCTTTTTGTTTCATTTATTTTGAATTTTTAAATTCATTCCATTCTAGTTCATATATTCTAATAATTAAATCTTTAAAGAATACAATATAACATTCTAATCTAATCTTTAAGGAATGCTACATTCTGTATATTAATAGCAAATTAAATAGAATAGAATAGAATAGAATAGAATAGAATGGAACAAGAAGGAAAAAATGAACAGAATAGACTGTAAAATAGAAGTAAAAAATTATAATACAGAGAGAACGTTAAAATCAAAATATGTAAGCAATGTTACATTCTGCATAATAACAGCAAAGAAAATGAATAGAAAATAACTATCAGAAAACAACAGAGCAAAAAGAAATGAATAGAACACACTAGAGAGAACAGAAGTGAATAAGAGAACAGAATAGAACATTCTGATGATTAAGTATTTAAAGATTGTTACATCAAGCATATTAACAGCAGCCCTGCATTCAGATCTGGAGAGGTTAAAGGTCAGGTTTGAGTGTTTGCAGCAGAGGTTAGAAGCCGTATAAGGTGTCAGGAGCCACATCACTTCAGCTGTAAACTGACCCACAATCCCCTGCAACCACACACACACACACACACACACACAGAGTCTCAGAGGAAGCTCTTCTCCAGATCCTGGGCTGAAATAGTCCTCAGAGGCGGCTGTCTGGACAGAGAGAGCGAGTGAAAGGGAGACGCGCGCTGAGGAGGTGAAAGAGGAGGAGGGAGCGTGATTATTGAAGGAGTGTCAGACAGAGAGCCATAACTCCCTCCTCCTTTCTCCATCCTCTGCTGCATCCATCCCTCCATCACATAACCGGAAAACACCGACGAGGACGAGCTGCTCAGATCCAGAGCAATATCTGACAGACAGAAGCAGAGCAAGTACAAAACCTTGTTATGTGTGTCTGGAGCTACTTAAAAGAATAAGCACACACCTTTTAAGTGAAATAATTATTTTTAAATTAGATTAAACATTTTATTAGGCCATGCAATACAGAATGAATTAAGTACATTCATTATAGTTTATAATCACTTAAATTCTTGGATATTTTTTAAGCATTTATTGCAATGCATTCTGGGATTGTGAGGGATGAATGCTGCTGTTTATTTTGCGAGTACCTGATTCATGCAGCTGAGTGTGTGAGTAAATGTTTTTGGTGTAGAACTGGTTGTAGATGCAGTAAACCACAGCCATCAGCGTCAGTGTTCCTACAGCAGCAGCGATGAACACACCCAGCTTATTATTGTTCTTCATCATATGAACATCTGTCAGTGTAAAACAAACACACACAGGTCACAGGTCAGTAAAGCTTCAAATGAATCTATCATAGGAACAGCATCTATATTCTAGCATGTTCTGGTAGACAAAACTAAAATAACAATTAATAAATATTAATAATAATTTTATTTTAATTTTTTAAATTTTTAAATGAATCATCTTAAAATTAAAGAATATATATATATATAAATGGAAAGAAACTACTGAGAAATGTTACTAATAAAATACAATTAAATTAAATTTAAAAGCTTCATCTTAACCCAACAAGTCTTAAAATAAATATATCATAGGAACAGCACCTACATTGTAAATAAATTTAAATTAAAAAAAATCATCTTAAAATAAAATATATATATATATATATATATATATATATATATATATATATATATATATATATATATATATAAATAATGTAAAGAAACTACTGATAAATATTACTAATAAAAAAATTGAAAAATAAAATAATCTCAACCCAGCAAGTCTTAAAATAAACAGCACCTATTCTGGTAGGAATAGCTCAAAAAATTTTTAAATTAAATTAAAAATAAAATACAAATACTGAAATAAACTACTAATAAATATTACTAATAAAAAAATTGAAAAATAAAATAATCTCAACCCAGCAAGTCTTAAAATAAATATATCATAGGAACAGCACCTACATTGTAAATAAATTTAAATTAAAAAAAATCATCTTAAAATAAAATATATATATATATAAATGGAAAGAAACTACTGAGAAATGTTACTAATAAAATACAATTAAATTAAATTTAAAAGCTTCATCTTAACCCAACAAGTCTTAAAATAAATATATCATAGGAACAGCACCTACATTGTAAATAAATTTAAATTAAAAAATCATCTTAAAATAAAATATATATATATATATATATATATATATATATATATATATATATATATATATATATAAATAATGTAAAGAAACTACTGATAAATATTACTAATAAAAAAAATTGAAAAATAAAATAATCTCAACCCAGCAAGTCTTAAAATAAACAGCACCTATTCTGGTAGGAATAGCTCAAAACATTTTTTTTAAATTAAATTAAAAAATAAAATACAAATACTGAAATAAACTACTAATAAATATTACTAATAGAATAAAAAAAAAAGTTTAAAAAAATAAAAAAATGAACTGAACAGGACTAAACAGAAATGAACAGAAAACACCAGAGAAGAGAAAAGAAATGAATAAAATAGCAAATAGTTGGCATCATAATCAACTGTAAGGAAAAACGTGTGCGTGCGTGCGTGCGTGTGTGTGTGTGTGTGTGTCTTACAGGTCTGTTTGAGTGTGACACGGTCGTGCTGATCAGAAATCAGTTCAGTTTCTTCTGATGGGTCAGTGTTGATCGGATTCTGCCCCAAACACACACTCACACACACCACCAACAGCGTCCACTTCAACATACTGCAAACACACAGAGAGAGAGAATCATTACAACAAACAAACGTGTAAGAATAACTGGTCCTGACACACATGATCATGAGTTTCTGATCTCTCTCAGGCTCTCAGTGTCCTCTCGTGGCTGTGAGCCGAACTGCACTCATCTTTTCATCATCCTCCTCTGAGACTCATTTTCTCATGCTTCCTTTCTTTCAGTAGCTCACATAATGACTTGGAAATATATGATTGTTGTTATTGTTAACTAAAACAAACTAGTTTAAGGCATAAACTAGTAAAACTTAAATATTTATAAAATGAAATTATATAACTAAATAAATAAATGAATAAAATAAATTAGCCTAAAGCTAAATTAAAAGTTGTAAAAAAAAAAAAATAATAATAATAATAATAATAATAAAAATGACAAAAGCACATTAGGAAAATAACAATGCTGACTATATATTCAGACTAAACCATGAAAAGTTTTCCTCTTTAACAGCAGGCCGTGATGTGTGCTTTGGATCTTATACAAAACTAAATACAAATACACACAAAAAATAACATTCAGCAACCTACAACTGTCTAAACAGATACAGTTATCAAGACTGGGGTTAGATGCATCACTCAATCCATCAAACACTTCTGCATGATTTGCGTCATGCTAGGACATAGATTGGATTTTGACATGACACCCCCTCACCATCCAACTATGATAGACTTTTCTCCACAGTTTTGTGTCATCTAAAGTCTTCATTTATAGGTGTAATACTCGTAATTCATACAGAGAGCTTTTTTATGTTGGCATATTAATCAGACAATAAAAGACAATTTTGATTATGTAAACCAACAACATCACTCCTCCAAAAATTAACCATAGTTTTACTTCAAAAAAACATGGTAGCCACAAATTAACCATGGTTTTGCTACACTAACCATAGTTTAACCATGGTATTTGTAGTAAAACTGTAAAGATTAGCAATAGGCTCTCCAAAGTGCTGATCTGAATAAAAAGATTCACAAACCCGCTCCGAATTCAGATCTAAATCAAATGATTCGACGCATGATCCAATTGGAGCACTTCAAAACAGTGAATCATTTTGCGATTCAGAGATTCGAAGAGGGCATACTCTCCTAGTGTATTTACTTTAACTTCTCAGGTAGCTTTATCAAAGGTATGAAATATTTCAGATGCAGCCGAAACTACAACAACAATGGTTACATATACATATGCTTAATTATTATTCCCTACTAAATTCTACGCCCTTGGTGTCATGTGAGAAAGGGCCCATCATATACAGCTGCCTGTGATTGGGATGAACATGAGAAAAGTGCTGTGAATGATTTCGATTAAAAAAAAAAGATTGCATGTCAAAACAAATGATCTGCATGGCAGTAAAATAAAATAAAAAGATTTGGGGTAAAATTTAAATATATTTATATGTACCAAAATACAAAAAAAAAAATTCATACATTTTCAGTATAACGGTTTCCTGGATAGTTTATGAATTATGCACACAACTTGTGTGTCATTTGTGTTACAGACACATAAGTTGAAATCAGACCAAAATATGGACTAAACATCACAAATAGGCTAAACATTATCCGTTGATATGAAATTTACATTAAGACAAGAAACAAGCAATTCTAAATCTGGATCATATGCAGACCAAAGCATGTTCGTAATATGAATTACGAATAATCAAACAGGTGCCTTGAGAATCACTGTGAATCAGAGCTCATGGATGAAGTACATCAGCGGCAGGTTTCTGAATAATTATGAATAATTGGATAATAAATACAGCACACTTCAGGGTTGAACACAAGACCCAGAGCTCAGGTACAGCAGGTGAACACAACAAACTAAAGATTCTTCAAATCATTCTGATTTAAACATTTTCCCACATACCTGATCTCCGTTTCTAGGAAGTTTTCTCCTCCGGTGATTTGTGTCTTTCAGCTGCGCTGAGCATCACTTTGTTTGTCTTTGATCGTCTCTTTCCAGGGTGGAGCTCCACCATGACAACCACAGTCCCAGGACCATTAGCTCCCACTCACGTGACAACCAGCACAAAACAGCCAAAGAGCACTGCAGAATTAGGATTTTAAATCGTCTTTAAAAAAAAAAAAAAACTACACACATTTTAAACTGAAATTTTATATTTAAAGGGGAAAATAATATTTAATTAAAATATTATTAATCAATCAATCAATGGAAATGTCCAATTGGGCAGATACACTCTTAATCTGGGTCTCTTAATAGAAATAATGTCCATTTCACTCCAAAGCCAAACCAAGCCTTTTTAATCATAAAATGTATCATTACCCAAGTTTTTTTCAATGATGATTCAAAATATGGTTCATTTTCAATGATGATTCATATAACTATAAAATAAACATTCAAGTATTAAAACTCTAAAGCAAATGCCATGAGTGCTAAAGTTTTGTTTTTTACAGGAAAACATTAATTCATGCAATAAATAAATAAATAAAATAAGCCAGATGTTTGCAACCCAAGAGATTCACCTTTATACAGAAAAAGAAAAAGTCATGAGGGGTCACATAACCTTTTTTTTTTTTTTACAGAAACAAGATCATCATGAGGCAAACTGTACATAATGTCTGTCTGCACAGCATGACCATCACATAACATTCACACAAACTGAAGACCTCAGAATCGTGTTTCTGACTGAGAAAGCAAGAGGAGGAAATACTGAAAACATACTGTAGCGTGGAACACATACAACAAAGACAATAAAATTAGTCTTCAAGATCAGAGATCTCTCAAGTATTCTACATGAGGAATAGAGTTAAATTACATCATTTCATCATATATATTACTGATCAGAACTACTTAAGAGTTCAAGCTACTGAACAAACACAGAAGACACATCAAACCCCTGTGAGAGGCAAAGATAACATGACTTCACAATGACTATAAGCCATAAAATGTCTGGCCTGCGGGTCAGATGTTCGCTTTTAAAAACATGTCCAAGACGGTGTTTGGAAAAATAAAAAGGGGGGATATTTTACAAATCGCCACAAAAATAATTCTGTACAATATAAAATTAATAGTTAAAACAGTAAAATTGTTCTGAAAATGCTGCCTTGAAATACTTCATAAGAAATCCCACGTGTGTCACACACAAACTACAACTGGAATCATGTAAAAAAAATTATATTTTTCTTTTTTATTAAACGATGGCTGTAGTTGGTGCTCAAAAAATAAGAGCATAGAATGTTACGGAAAATAAATAAAGAAATGTCCATGTCATATTTGGCATAAACAATTAAATCTGTTTTTAAGACTATTAAGATGAAATATGACCCAGACATTTCTGTTCGGAACAGAGCTTCCCATGTTGTAGATCTGAAACTGATTAAATAATCAGTTATGGGTGATTATTTAATGGTTCAAAACGTCTTTTGAACACAAAATGTACCTTTTTATACTCGCTTAAATAACACTAAAACAACACAGACAACACAATCTGAATGGACCAACATTAACCCTTTGATGCTATAGTGGCCATTATCTAGTAGTTATTATTCAGTTTGACCCTTACACAAGTCAAAGCAGCTGTCCTCTTGATATGTCAAACAGATGTGTCAGAACAAAGTATTGATGCACCAAGCAAACTAAATTACCATTTTACAAGAAAAAATTATTTGGAATGATTTTTTTTTTTCTTCAGTGTGACTTAATTCACGCATCAAAGGGTTAATGACATCAACGGAGACGAAGCACTGGCTGCTTCTTTAGCATCGTAGAGTTCAAATAACACCGACAGGTCAAACCCATGATCAACACCTTTGATACCAAAACATGATATAAAATCCTCGTCAGATCACTAAAGCAGCAGGACCGTCAGTTACCAAATGATTAGACCGTTGTAACAGGTAACTATAGTGTTGCATTGTTGTTCAACGTTCACCTGGACCCACCAAACGCAGGTGCAGCTCAGCCGTACCATTATTACACTGTACTTAAAGCCACAGTTCACTCGAAAAAGGAAATGGTCATCAAAGCTGTTATTACAGCCGCATATCACTGTTGTCACATGTTTTATGTGACAAACAGGTTTAAACGGGGGAGTTTTGAGAAGCCAAGATTTTCACAAAGGCTGTTTTATATGGAAAAGAGCAGCCGGCACAAGCGGCTAAAAGACTCCAGATGACTATCCGTGATGTTTAGAGTGAAGTTGATGACCATTTTCTATTTTTTTGGATGAACTAACACTTTAAAAACAGTTATTTTAGTGCCCGTATGCACACATACAAATGATTGTTCCCAACAGCAAAGCATGCTAGTAAAATGGTCTTGATTTAAATAGATTCTTCTCAGATTGTGCCGTAGTTTCTTCTTATACCCTACTTGATTCAAAGTGTTCAATGTGGCCGTTCTGCAAATGAGTGTCTTGGTTTTCCTGAAGAAAAGGGGAAAATGAACTGGGGTCGCCTCCTGAGGGCGGTAACGTGTCGAGAGGGGTCAGGTCTGTGGTGGCACACGGCATGTACCCCGCCTCAGTGTCTGCCGGAGACTGGCTGAACCGTTCCAGGAGGAGGTAATGTATGTATCCGATAGGAACAGGAAGGAATGCGATGGCGATGAGCGTGCTCAGGACACCCAGAGCCCAGCCTGGATAAGGCAGAACTTCCTTAGACGCCTGGGAGAAAAGGTTGGAAATATGTATATTAATAATATTAACTAACCCTGTAAAATTAGTTACTGGTACTGAAGTCAGTACTTTTGAAAACACTACATGATACAGTAGGCTTTATAGGGCTGAAGTTTAAAGTAAAGGTTTGTTTGTAAGAGCACACATGACTTTACCTTTTCTCTGTTCCAGGCGATGTATGTGGGACGCTCCAAGATCATCTTTAGCAGACTGGCACCCAAGAGCCCCAGCATAGCAATCGGACACACGTACTTCCACAGGTACTTGTACACCACAGGAACCGGCCGATCCAACATCCGCTTCAGGTCCTCCAAAAACCTGCATTGAAAATACATCACGTTTATGCACTTCAAGCCACAAATAAAGACATTTCTGCTTGAACTCGGAGGGTTTGTGATACCTGTCCGCTCCATAAACCCAGGCCACACTGAGGGTCTGGAAGATGACGACCATGATGAGGGGAAGTGTGGCAGAATAATCATCAAACATAGTCACAAAATAGTTTCCACAGCGCTGAGTGAACATGAGACCGATCAGAAAGCCCACCGCACAGCTGCACGCTGGGAAAAATACAAAACAATGATCAGACAGACACACAAAACACAACAATACTGATTAAAACCCAAGAGACAGACAAAACCTAAACAATACAAAAAAAAAACAACGGTGTTACCTGTAAAGAGGAATTTGTGGTTACGCAGGGTCTTAAAGGTGTCCGTCAGCGGGGTCAGTATTCCTGCCATGGTGCCGAACATGGTGGACAAACCCAGATTAAGCAGCATGAGGAAGAACAGCACCGACCAGAACGGACTCCCGGGAAACAACGTCATGGCTTCAGTGAACGCTATGAACGCTAGACCGGTTCCCTCCACACCCTGAGAGAGAAAGAGAAGATCGCAAACTTTAACTTAAACATTCACTCCTAACCAAAGAAATACTGTAGAACTGAGCAGAACTACAGCTTTATTCATTGCCATGACTTTTCTTAGACCTAGCAACATCCCAATAACATTCCAATAATGTCCTAGCAACCACCCAAAATATTCCAATGATTCCCTAGCAACCACCCAAAACATTCCAATTATACCCTAGTAACCACCCAAAACATTCTAATAACCTAGAAACCACTCAAAACAAAGCAATACCCCAGCAACCACCCAAAATGCTGCAATGACGCGCTAGCAACCACTCAAAACATTCCATTAACCTAGCAACCACCCAAAACATTCCAATATTGCCCTAGCCACCACCCAAAACATTCCAATAACCCAGCAACCACCCAAAACATTCCAATAATGCCCTAGCAACCACTCAAAACATTCCAATAATGCTCTAGCAACCACCCAAAGCAATCCAATAACCTAGCAACCATTCAAAAACAGAGTGATCTCCCAGCAACCACCCAAAACATTCCAATTATACCCTAGCAACCACTCAAAACATTTCAGCAATACCCTAGCAACCACCCAAAACATCAAGCAATGTAATTGCATAAAATATTGTGCACCACGAGTGTTTTTTTCAGAAAAGATAAAACATCTAGTTGTGTTCTGTACCTGTTTCAGCTCCTCCTCCAGGCTGCAGGCGGTGATGTTGTAACCGGGGATACTCAGTTGCTGGCCCTGAGTCCTGTACCAGTGCTCATACTCATTCAATGTCATGTCCTCCACCTCTGATGCATTGATGAGGAGGTCAGGGAAAGGAGTGCTGGACATCGCTTCAGACAAGGCATTCATGTTACTGCAACATACACAAACAAACAAACAGACAAACAGCTAAGCATCTTAAAGCTTCAGTAAAATATACTTAAATATACTTGAGGTATTATAATGCATTTTACTGACCGTTTAACACACTCTGTGGCAATGGTTTTGGCTCTGAAGCCCAGCACAGCAAACACCACCAGCGTGGCCAGAACGGACGTCATGAAGTTGACTCCAGACACGGTGAACGCGTCTCGATGGCAGTTGTTGTTCCGTGGGTTGTAGGAAGAGTACGCGATCACAGAACCAAAACCCAAACCCAGAGCGAAGAACACCTGAGTCGCCGCCTGACGCCACACCTGAACATCAGCCCAGATCTCCAGCTGAGAGAAATCAACCACAACAAACATTTACTTCAAACTCACTTTTGAGAAACTGAATGGCTTCAGAATTACATTAAACGTCGAATGATAATATATTAAGAAAAAGAAGAAATTGTTCATTTTAAGCAACGTCGTTATTGTTCACTGAAACTATTAAAAACAGTTATTGCTGACTGAATTAAAATAATAGGTGTGGGATTACAAATTTATTTAAATGTTTAATTTAGATTCCAATGTAATAGTGTACAAACTGAAGAAGTTATATACCTTGTATTTAGCATTTAAGGTGAAAAATGGTGACATGAGTCAGATCACTACATCAGATGCAAGAGGTCCCTGCCAGTTCCTGTTCTCCTATTGTAAGTGAAATGAGCCAAATGAGCCAGACTCTAATCTTTTGTTCTGCAAATGGCTTTCGGAGCCCCCTGGCCCAGACATGAATCGTTAGACTGATTGGATTATCAATGCAATCGAGTGTTGTTGATTGGGTCTGTCTTTCTCATTTGCATGCTTTGTTTAAAGTCGTCACCCAGGTGCCTTGTTTCCATTCCTAAGTACTGCCCCCTAAATGTATATACACTACAATGTATCACTGCTTTTAGTTGAGACTTGGATGACTACAGCGACGCGCATCGAGTTCTCAATAAAGAGTAACTTCTGGATGAAAGATATCCCAACGTCTCCTGGTCTCTGCTTCGTAGAAGATAAAAGTTCACAACATAGGCTATGTATATATTGGATGAAAAACTTAAAAATGTTGGCTTGTCAACTAATATAAATGTTTTTCTTGAAATACTAAAACTGGAATAAAATTTAAAAAAAAGCTAAATAGAAATAAAAACTAATAAAAAATAATGAAAGGACATAAAATTACTAAATTAAAGTAAAAAATGTAAAATATTAAAAAGCTTCAAAATATTAATAACTACTATATTACTATATAAATAATACCAAAAAAAACAAAAAAAACAGATTTATAGGTAAATAACACGATGACACATAGAGAAGACACTGTATTGGTGATTGTTTTTACGGACTATGGTAATCCTCAATATATAAATCTCCAACTCAAACACACAGTTTGGAGTTTGTTTACGTACCCTGGGGTAAAACATGAATCTAATGCCCTCGGACGCCCCGTCCAGTGTCACGCCTCTGATCAGGAAACACAGCAGCACCACGTACGGAAACACGGAGGAGAAATACATCACCTACACACAACCGATACTGATTAATATCATCAATAATCAAATTACAACACAAAATAAACATCATATAAATTCACATTCATGACACAAACACAAACTCCAAGTACCTTTCCGGTGGATTTGATGCCCTTGTACATGGCCAGACAGACGATGACCCAAGCAGCCAGCAGACATCCAGTGATGATGAGGTTGAACTCTCCGGTTTCGTCAATGGAATCTGTGATATCCAGAGCTTTACGGTACCAGAAATATGCTGTGGGAGAGCTGGCGGCACATTCCTTCACTGTGAGTGAAAATAAGAATGCATCTCCATGTAAAAAGTCAGATTTCTGGCATCAATTCTTCATATCTAATCTCACAAGTGAAAACTACTCATTTTATAATGCACTACACAAACTCCTAATCCTTACCGGTGCGGTTCCCTTCTGTTGGACAGTTTTCCCAAGGTAGAGGATACTTGAAAGAACTTCCCAAGTAAAAAATACTCCAACCGATTATGACGTTATAATACAGAGCTACAAAGAAACACACCTGGGACATAAAAAGACAACAGGAAAACAGTATATTAAAGAGTAAATTAACATTGTGAAAATCAACTTTTAATATTGTTTACATGTCTATCTGTTGTTGTTAAAATGCTTAAAGAAAAACCGTATGCAAATTCATCAGTCGACACCATTCCGGAGCATTTTTTCAATAAAACTTCAGTGCCTCAAAAATAAGATTTGAAATAACTCCTGTTTCATGGAACAAATTCCTGTCAAATTGCAAAGCGGGGCTTTTCATATCATTATCAAAGTGTTTCTAAATAAGGATGTAGATTTATTATTAGAAGACAGCTGTCTAAAATGGCGAACATTAGTAACACATTATTAGCTGAATGATAACAGTCAATCCAAAGGCTAACGATATCAATTACCATTAAGTGGTCAATGTTGTAGAGCGAAAGTGTTAGGTAGTAACTGATTACATGTAATCTGGATATTAGGTTAAAAGCAACACTGACTCTGGTTTTTCACGTTTAATTCTGTAAAGCTGCTTGAGTTAAGGCTATCTACTGCATAAAGTAGTATATACATAAATGTGACGTGACTGGACTTCACTGGAGTACCGAACTACAGAGCTCGTGCAAACATCCACATCGCTGTAATCAGATGCGTTCTTAACTGCTGCTTTCTCACTGCTGTCAGTTTTCGTTATTGAGAGGAAAGCAGACAGCATATATTTATATATTCATTCAAACGCCCCTTAGCAGCTTCAGGTTCAGCTGAAGCATTTGTGATATATTTATAAAAAATATTTGTCAATTTTTTTTATTGTTGACGTTGTCGATAATGTTGACTAATCTAGAAGTATTTAAAAAATAGTCATCCATATGTGACTAACTATAATTTTCATCATGTAATTTGTAATCAGTAATGGACTACAACATGTAAGTAATCTACCCAGCACTGGAGATCGATACATAAAATGCATTAGCACAGGATTCTGGCACATTTTGTAAAGGGACATTTAATGCTTTTTAAGACCTGAAGTAATATAAATTAATACTGTACACTACAGTAGGAGTGTGCACTTTTCCAAACCCCTAAGACCTTCGTTCATCTTTGGGACACAAATTAAGATATTTTTGATGAAATCTGAGAGCTCTCTGACCCTTCATTAGGGCATTATCACCGATGGCTGATAGACATCACAATGTTGAGCCAAGCTGAGGATCTGCAAAGCATTCGCCATCGTCCTCAGTCATCTCTCCTTATTCTGTTTATGTGGTAAGTGAAATTTTATGTACTGTAATGTAACAGGCAACCGTTAGCAATCGTCATGTGTTTCCCGTGTCTTTCTGAATATGGATTCACGCTTCGGGCACACCCCAACTCCCCCCACCCCCCGATGTCATTGTCCATCGCGATGTTTCACTGTAGACATCGATCGATGCCAATTTTGTAGACGTCGCTCAACTCTACCCTCCATAGACCACACTGCAACTGAAATGTTCCCAGGCCCAGAAGCGTAGCATATGCATGTGTCGATATACTCTTCAAAATGGCGGCACGCCGCAGCAGATGGGATGAGGAGAAGAATTGTTGAATAAAGTAGTTAATTTTTGTTTTCTTTGCGCACAAAATGTATTCTCGTAGCTTCGTAAAATTACGGTTGAACCCCTGATGTCACATGGACTGTTTTACCGATGTCCTTACTGCATTTCTGAGACTGGGAACATTGCAGTTACGTTGCTGTCTATGCAGGGTCTGAGAGCTCTCGGATTTCATCAAAAATATCTAAATTTGTGTTCCGAAGATAAACGAAGGTCTTACGGGTTAGGAACGACATGAGGGCGAGTAATTAATGACAGACTTTTCCTTTTGAGTGAACTATCCCTGCATTTACAATTGCATAAATAATGCAATTAGACCAGTTATACAATTATTACATATGATTTTTTTTAAAAGGTACTTAAATATGAAACTAAGGCCACCAGTATTAAATGCAGTAAAGGTGTATAGTTTCAATTAAGCCAATTTAAGAAACACAGAAAAAAAAAAAGTTTAGCATTTAGAGATAAAATTATTGACTGAAGGGGGACTTCAATTGCATTTTTGTAATAACTTTGTGCAGTCTGCCAAAAAAAAAAAAAAAAAAAGTTATGCACCAGTGCAACTGACCAATAAAGCAAGATAATACTCACCACACAGCTGGAGTAGCCAATGCCAACAAGTTTTGGAGAAATGTGCCTCCAGACGCCGATGCTGCCCTGTCTGATGCTCTGACCCGCCGCCAGCTCCAGAAAAAACAACGGCAAACCGACCAGCACCATCAACAGCACATACAGCAAGATGAACGCTCCTGAAACAATACGAAAATTATAAACTAAAAGCAAACCTGGATATGATTTGCATCCAATCAAAATGATCCCCTCCTCACTCACCTCCTCCGTTCTGGTGGCAGAGGTATGGGAACCTCCAAACGTTTCCCAATCCCACACTGAATCCCACCTGAGCGAGGAAATACTCCACCTTGCTGTCCCAGCCGTCTCGGGCCGTTTCCATTGTGATCTCCTGCTCAAGTCCTAAACCTGGTTCAGCTTCGTCCCGCTGGCCATCCGCAGGCAACGGCAGCTTCTCTGATGTCATCTGAGAGACAAAACAGACATATCACATAAATCACACATAAAGCCACTGCAGATTTATCTTCGTTATAAAATATGCAGCTATAAAAATTACCCCATCTTGCCAGTTCAGTCATAAAACTGCTCAATCACATGTGCTGCTTTATGTCTGATTGCTATTCAAGTTCACTTCCGTTTGAGTTATCAGTCAAAAAAAATTGAGTAAAAGCTACACAACAGCATTAGAAGGCAATCATGTGAACACGGTTTGCACTGTGAATTTCCAAGCATTTGTAAATACTAGATATGGATTTGAAAAAATGATTAGCTAATGAATAAATCAGGCTGTTTTCACCAGATGTCAGTTTGTGTTTTATATGTGAACACACTAAAACTTTAAAGCAAACTCAACTGCATCTCAGTGATGATTGCTTATAATATGCAATGTGTGTGCACGTGTGTGTGTGTTTTGTAATTTGCATAATTATGAATATTTTAGCCATACAGGTTATTATATAAAGACAATGATAACATGCCATTTAAAAAAAACTTGATCTTGTTTTACAGAATGACATCTTTCAATTTATTGCTTCTTTGAAAATGCTAATTACCACATATAAGGCTACTGTATGTTAATGTACTATTTATAAGTGTACTATTATTATCATCATCAAAAACAATAAAAGACTAACTACTTTAATAGTTTATACAATATTCAAGTGGTTAAGGATTTAAAACGGAACAATGTGAAAATGAGATCTGAGTCCACTTTCAAGGTAAAAGAGTGTGAATGCAAAAATAACTCAAGTGAACAGACTCGTATGTCCTGACATTCAAATGTTTTCCATCACCATGGAAAGCGCGTGTAGAGTATGTGCGCGTGCGCATGCGTACGTGTCAGCAGCAAACATCGTCAGTAAACTGCCGCTTTAAAACAATTATTCAGTAAAAGAAATGCATGAGTAAGTTTTTCAGTGCACGATAAAACAAAGAAAGCCGTTTAAGTGAGATCTAACACTGCAGAACCAGTCCAAGAGATCGGCTAGTGCATCTCCCATATGAAACAAAAATGAAATAATCACCAATATTCGTCCAAATTCGAATGTAAAACAGTAAAGCTTACTATTAATATATATGTGCACATTAAATATAGGAATTAAATAAATTCTCACCGATGCTATGATTCTCGATGCCGCGCACGTGTTTAATGACTACGGCGCGCGCTATTGTCACCAGCTCACACCTGCGGCTCAAATCCTCTTAATAATACAACTTTTCAAGTTCCCCAGCTGATCCATACAAATACAGATTACAGAAACAAGGATTTAAAGTACATAGCGACAAAGAAACACATTTATTTTCGCGCGATTTCAATGCGGCGTACACTTCCCTAGCGGTTGTAGATTCACGGAACCTCAGGCAACACCCTCGCCATATTTATATGGCCCCGCCCACTTACTATTGCGCTTATGAGACGTTCTAAAGCTTTGTGAACGATTGTACAAATATTCGTGCTGTAGCCTAAAATATCACCTTATTATTTACAAAACTTAAAAAATGTCGAATATAAAAAGCTAACTGTATAATTACAAAAACAGGTATAGGAAGATATACATGCATTAAATATATTGCATTATCATTCGTTTCTTCTGTAATACACAAAACAAAGTTTCCCTTTGTTTTCCTTGCAACGCATTCAAATCAGTTTACCATCATTAACTAGCTGTCTCTATGTCATCAGCTGAATTGTTTATTTATATTTCTAGCATGATTCTGCATGTGCTGTGCAGTTGACACGCGGCTCTTCATTCCCTTCAGAAAGTTGATGAATGATGCAACTTCAGAGCAAAATTACGCTGAGTTTGTAAAAGTGACTCTCAGCAGGTGGCGCTGCTGCCACTTTGCATCTTCTTTCACTGTCAAAGTGACCCAACTGACCAGGACACAAAACTTTACTCTCATATACTGTAAATAAGCCTTGCCAGGGTTAATAGTTGACTAGTAGATTGTTCTAAAATTAATTTAATAAAAGCAACATACAGACTATATAGACTCTACAATGCAAATTGAATATAATTTTAAAACTTCTTTTGTATTATTAAAACCATGTAAATGTCATCTGACTTAATAAGTAAATCATAATAATTTGTCATAACCTACCCCTCTTATGATTGATAGTGTAGCAGATTCCTCCAAGAAAACCTCTTCGTTGTCCTCTGCAGATCACACGCAAATCAAATAAATTATTCAACACTTTTAAACACATCAAATTCAACTGAAATGTGAGGACCCCAAAGACCAACAAAACAATAAAACACGTTGTGACTAAATGATCGTCTACATTTTAAAATACAGGTGCTGTTTCAGCACCGAAGAGAAAGTTCATTCCTATGGAGTTTATTTTGCCACGTTGAGTTACATTCCAGCTGTCAATCACAAGGAAGAACCGCCCAATCAGACCAAAACACAGCAGCCAAGCCCCGCCCACAGTCTTGTGCTTCATTATTCCATGCTGAAAATGTGGGACTGAGCTGAAGTGGACAGAACCTGAACGCTGACCTGAGAAATGACATGACCTTTGCAGAACAGTGTGAATAATAAAAAAGGTCTCGAGATCTTTTAAGAGTCGTCTTTTACAACCCAATGATGCGCGAGACGAGGCGCAAACGAACGTCCAGCGCGTGTCCCGTATTTTAAACGAACGATGCCATTGAATTCTTCGCGAATTAATTAACCATTCTTTTACTAGGCCTTGAATTATTATTATGAGAGTCTCCCACTTACTGATATAGGCTGTCTGACGCGCGCAAATTACATAGGCCTTTAATATCCTATAAATATCATCAAGACAAAATATCATCGGTGAACAGTCTGTGGATTGATGTGGTTTGCAGACTAAAAGTCTTGTATCTTTTTCTTCAAGTCACCAAGTCCACCATAAATTGCACAGTTCCCATCATGCTTTGCACGTAGTTGTATATTGGGAGAGAAAATGTTGAAATAAAGTGTTGTTTTATGCATTTTTTAACTAGATGAGAAAATAGGGAGACTTATTAATGTTTAATGTTCTATTATGTTGGTGTTTTGGGGGTTAGTTACCATTGTACCATTGAGTTGAGCATGTGCTGGGGTTGAGGATCTCAAGTAATCAAACTTTCATTAAAAAAACAGCAATAACAAAAAGTTACTATAACACTTAATTACGGATAGTGGTTTCACATGATGGAAACATGTTATATCTATCGAAATATTTAATGTAGGATCAACTAAAATTAGACATGTCCAAATACTGCTGTCTATGATTGAATGATGGTCAACCAAAGTGTTTTTTTTTTTAATTAACCCATTAAAAAAAGTCTTGTCACCAGGTAAAAACTCTGTGTTCAAATTTCAACTTAAAGGATTTTAGACAAGTTGAGTCAAGTCAAGTTCTGAATTTAGGTTTATAGTTGGGTAGAGTTCACAGAAACAGTGAGGCACAAATTAATGTTAAAAATTACTATCGATAAATTATCAAATTAGGATTTTCTCTTTTCAGTTGACTATCATAATTAAATGATTTCTAAAAGACGAATGACAGGTACTGTAAAATGCTCTGCAATGTCTCTTTAAGAATAATCACAAAAAAGCTGAGTAATTATTACAACTTTTATTGACACCTTTCATAAACCAAATAATATGTTTGACACGGTTATGGAAAATTAAGTACAGTCAGTAGAAAGAATGTCAATTATAATGTAAAACAATGTTAAAATATATAAAATGTCATTAAAATATGTGACCCTGGACCACAAAACCAGTCTTAAGTCGCTGGGGTATATTTGTAGCAATAGCCAAAAATACATTATATGGGTCAAAATGATCCATTTTTCTTTTATGCCAAAAATCATTAGGATATTAAGTAAAGATCATGTTCCATGAAGATATTTAGTGAATTTCCTACCGTAAATATATCAAAACTTAATTTATGATCAGTAATATGCATAGCTAAGAACTTCATTTGGACAACTTTAAAGGCGATTTTCTCAATATTTTGATTTTTTTGCTCCCTCAGATTCCAGATTTTCAAATAGTTGTATCTCAGCCAAATATTGTGCGATCCTAACAAACCACACATCAATGGAAAGATTATTTATTCAGCTTTCAGATGATGTAGAAATCTCAGTTTTGAAAAATTGACACTTATGACTGGTTTTGTGGTCCAGGGTCACAAATGATTGTGAAGATATGAAGATTTAAAGAGACATCTGAAGGCAACGGTTCCCAACCTGGGGCCTGAAAATAATTTAGTTAAAATGTGTGTGTAATTCAAAACACTATTAAATAACTCCTGACCAGTCATCATTAACAGTAGCTTCATGTGCTGCTCTCTTCTGAACTCTTCCTTCACACAAGCGTGTTCTCTTCATTAAAGCTGCAAGTGAAGGGTTGCCAGATCAAGATAAAAAAGTGTTCCCTGTTATCAACCCCCTAACTAAGACACTCTAAGATTTGTGACCCACAAAAACAGATTTGGTTTCATGTAATGCAATGCAAGTCTTCACAAGAGACATTTCCCTAACTCTCAAAAAAAGAAAAGAGTTAAAAGTGCAGGAAATAAAGTGCAATAAATCCAGTGATAGAATTCAAAATCACAATTGTATGTCATACCTGACAGTAAGACTGCAACACAACAGACAAACGACAGAACAGCATCTCATTCAAATCAATAATATACAGGGCAACAGAAAACTACATAAACCAAAAAAGAATACATTTGAGGATGATGAATTAAAAAATACTTAAATCTCATCTATTCACTTTGTTCTGTGAATAACCCATGTACCTCCTGTGTCTCTGTTTACCAACTTTTCTGTAAGTTACATGAGCACCCTCTTGACATAATTGTTCATCATCATCTGATTGCATATCTGTAGTTCTTTGTTGTCAACACCTGTGTGTCTGAATGTCCCCTCTGATTGTCAGGTGTATTTTGTTTGCCAATTGCTTGTATTATTTTGTGTAGTGTCCTTGGATTCTTGAAAGGCGCTATAAAAATTAAACATAATATTATTCACAAACATTAGTCAACACTAAAGTACATTCTTGATTTATCATGATCAGTCAGTTTATAATCACTATAAACTGCCAGTAATGTAAACTCACCTCATCCTGGACCTTCTCTGCTTGATCAGAATGACACTCTTCGGCTTGATCACAAGAGACTGAGATATCAGTGATGAAAAAATAAATAAATAAATTCAGTATATATGGATGTCCTATAAAAGGTTTAAATCAACTTCATAATTTAAGTGGTTGGTGTTATGATAAAGGAAAAATATTTTTCTAAAATCTCCTAACAGTGAGAGAGAATCTAGTACAATACTCACAGTCTGGTCTCACGTGCTCCATGCTGTCCCATCTAACAGGTTTCACTGTATTTGTATCTCTTAACCCTTTAATTTGTGACTTTTCCTGTTTGTTCTTCATCTTCTTGTTCTTGCTCCTCTGATGATCAAACTGCAGTTTGATGGGCATCATTTTCCTCCCAACATGTTCCAGTGTTTTCCTCTTAAATTTTTCTGCCTGTGTTAAACAAGACATTTAACATTTTGGCAACAATCGTGTGTGTTCAGTCCTGCTGCTGACACGTACGCATGCGCACATACTCTACACGCGCTTTCCATGGTGATGGAAAACATTTGAATGTCAGGACATATGAGTCTGTTCACTTGAGTTATTTTTGCATTCACACTCTTTTACCTTGAAAGTGTTCAGTAAAATAAACTACTACTAAGTTCACTAAAATGAGATCCACTCATCGAAGCAAAAGTTACGAGAGTTCTACTTTTGTTTTTCTTCGAAGCCACGCGCATCAAAGGCTCTAATGCATTATCCTTTGTTTATCTTTAGTGCTCGATACTAGAGATGTTCGGTTCTTGAACGAATCGTTCTTTTGAGCCGATTCTGAGGAAGTAACCGCTCGAGTAACTGAATCGAACTTTTGTTCCGGGTTGATGACGCATGACGCACAGCCGAAGTAGCACGTCCAACTCAAAAAGAACCGAACGAGCCGTGGCGAAGTTTGCCGAGGATTACCGAAGATGAGTAAGTTGACGATACTGCGCACGCCTGTGAGGAGCGCACTGGAAATGTGCTTATTTATTAAAACCTGCAAAAACCTTTCTGTCGAGTGATGTAAATACATTTTACAATAGTTTATTGTGCATGCATATTATATTTAAAGTTGCTTAATCAAGGAGCTTATGACTGGTTTACTCATACTATAGACATGTAGAACATATCCGCGTTTGTGCATCAATGTCTGTAATGTGTGCTGTAGGTGAGACACTTTTAGGAATCTTATCCAAGTTGTAGGCTGGTCAATATTGGTCAAAAAGTGAATTTAATTTAAGTGAATTATATGGCAATAATCCGCAATATGCTTTCACACAAATAACTTTATTTTTTGAATGTTTCAACATGTGTTGACACAAATGACTTATTTTAATTTTTCATTGATACAACATGCCACTGAGTTGTTAGAAAAGAAATGCGTAGAGACGTCAGGAACCGATGAATGGCTTTTTGAACCGGTTCAATGAGCCGATCTGTCAGAAAAGAACCGGTTCGCGGAAATGAATCGGACTTTGCATCACTACAAGAACCAAAGTTTCTCTTTGTTCTTCCTTGCAACGCATTCGAATCTGTCTCTATATCATCAGCTGAATTGTTTATTTATATTTCTAGCATGATTCTGCATGTGCTGTACAGTTGACACGCGGCTCTTCATTTCCTTCAGAAAGTTGATGAATGATGCAACTTCAGAGCAGCATGACACCGAGTTTGTAAAAGTCACTCTCAGCAGGTGGCGCTGCTGCCACTTTGCATCTTCTTTCACTTTCAAAGTGACCCAACTGAGCAGGACACAACACTTTACTCTCATTGTAAATAAGCCTTGCCAGGGTTAGTTGCCTTAGATTCAGATTGTTCTATAATTCATATAATAAAAGTAACATACAAACTACATAGGCTCTCTAATGCAAGATTAGCACCATTTTAAAACTTTTTTTATAACTAAAACTATGGAAATGTCATCTAACTTAATAAGTAAATGATATATTAATAAATCAACAACCTTTGTTATTACCAACCTTATTTAGGATTGATAATGTACCAGATTCCTCTGTGAAAACCTCTTCGTTGTCCTCTGAAGATCAGACAAAAATCAAAGAAATTATCCAACACTTTTAAACACATTAAATTCGGCACCGTTTCAGCTCCAAAGAGAAGTTCATTCCTCTGGAGACACATTCCAGCTGTCAATCACAAGTAAGAACCGCCCAATCAGACCAAAACACAGAAGCCAGGCCCCGCCCACAGTCTTGTGCCTAATTTTCCCAACTGAGGTGGACAGAACCTGAACGCTGACCTGAGAAATGACATGACCTTTGCAGACTTAACAGTGTAAATAACGAAAAAATATCTCGAGACACGTTTTCTAAAAGCTGCAATAAAATGTACAATTCCCATCATGTTTTGGTCTAGAGAAAATGTTGAAATTGTGTTGCTTTATACCTTTTTTTTTTAGCAAGATGAGAAAATAGGGAGACTTATTAATGTTTAACATATGAAACCTGTTGGTATATTAAAAGTGCTATTAAAAGTGATTTAATTACAGATAGTGGTTCCACACGATGGAAACATTTGATCTCTATTAGAAATAGGCTACTTAATGTAGGATCAACTAAAATTAGACATGTCAAAATACCACTGTGCATGACTGAATCATGTTCAACCAAAGAGTTATTTATTGAGTAAAAAAAAAAAAGTATTGTTCAAATTACAGGATTTTAGTCGAGTTGAGTCAAGTTCTGAATTTAGGTTTATAGAACTAAAAATAACAAGGTTAATAGCCTATAAACAGAGTTCACAGAAACAGTGAGGCACAAATTAATGTTAGAAATTACTATCAATAAATTGCTATCAAATTAGGCTTTTCTTCTTTCAGTTGACTATCATAAGTAAATTATTTCTAAAAGATAAATGACAGGTAAAATGATCTGCAATGTCTCTTTAAGAATAATATAAATATCACAAATAAGCTGGGTAATTATTAAAACTTTTATTACATGTACTTACATGTTTAACAACTTTTTAGAAAATTAAGTGCATAAATAATGTCAGTTATCATGTAAAACAATATCAAATTTTACAAAAAATATGACTGTACACAAAGCAGAGAATAAACTTTGGTAGCATAAAGAGGTCAGTTAAACAATTAAAAGATATAAAGAAGAGAGATTTGAGTTCATACATGTGCGTGTTCTCTTCATTAAAGCTACAAGTGAAGGGTTGCCAGATATCATGTCAGTGAAAAGATCAAATTTGGTTTCACGTAATGCAATGTAAGGCTTCACACGAGACATTTCCCTAGCTCTCAACAAAAGCAAAGAGTTAAAAGTGCAGGAAATAAAGTGAGAGAATTCAAATTCACAATTGTATGTCATACGTGACAGTAAGACACTGCAACACAAGAGAACACAGAACAGCATCTCATTCAAATCAATAATATACAGGGCAACAGAAAACTAGTACAATACTCACGGTCTGGTCTCGCACGCTCCATGCTGTCCCATCTAACAGGTTTCACTGTATTTGTATCTCTTGACCCTTTCATTTGTGACTTTTCCTGTTTGTTCTTCATATTCTTGTTTTTGCTCTTCTGATAATCAAACTGCAGTTTAATGGCCATTATTTTCCTCCCAACTGGTCTCACAATTTCATCTTCATACTTGTCAGCCTGTGTTGAACAAACATTGCATGAAAATTAATATTTTGGCTACAATCATGTGTGTTTGTTGTGTTCAGCTCTTAGTAAAATTGATCATCATCTCATTAGTGACAACTCAGCATAATCTTTTCTACAGAGAATAAATGGAGAAATTTAAGTGATGGGCACTTGAGAAACACCTGATGTCTGCAAGTTTGATTTTCATTACCATGAAGGTAGATCACAGATACTGAATCATTCAGTGGTGAGCAAAGTGAATAAAATTGTCATTAGACCGATGGTTGTTATCTTTTTTATTATATTATCCAAATCAACTGACAAACCATTATGCAGTAAAGACTTAGGAGTTTATTTAACGGCAAAGATTGTGGTGGAGAGTTTGGTCAAACTGTGGCAGCGATACAGTGAATAGCCCTGCAAAATCAAAAAGACAGTGCCATCCGCGGAGCGATTTAGTGTACCTGCAGTAAAACTTTAGTCTCCTGGCTACCATGTCAGAAGCTGCCATTCTTAAAAAAAAAAGGCCACTGCAGCAAATTCAGTAGCTTTTAGATATTGTTGGTCCAATTTTGTTGAGACCCCCTCAGCCCCGAAATTTAGCTGCTGACGGCTCTCCTCTTTCTCTCTACCATAGTAGCTGTTGATTATATGTTTTGCATGTTGTGCTTTTATTGAGTATATCATAACAGAAATTAGTGATTTACACCAATAATGTGGCTACTGGGCAATCGGCCCTCGTTGTGGAATAAATGAAGACATATATTATGATAATATAAATGACCCTTTCAAAGGCCAGTGAAGGCATACTGCCAGTTAGAAGAAGAAAGCCTCTTCTCTTTAAAGAAACATGACAATGTGATTTAAGTTTGCAAAGTCGTATCTGAACAAACCTTAAGACTACTAGAACAATGTCCTTTGAACAGGCAAGACCAAAGTTGAGATGTTTGGTCATAATGCACAGTGCTATGTTTGGTGAAAACCTGAAGAGCAGCACAAACACCCAAAAGTCAAGCATGTTGGTGTGGATGGCTGATAGAGCTTGCATAAATAAATACATACATAAAAAATCACATCTTGCGATATTGAGCCACACAAAATCACTGCAAGGGAAATTCAGCCAAAAACTACCAAGATATGATTTTGCCCTAATGTGTGATGCTTTGTGTCTGACTGCTATTCAAGTTCACATCCGTTTGAGTAATCAGTCAAAACAAATGATGACCTCTGCTCTAAAACAAACCTAAAAGTAAATACTACTACATCTTGGTGAAGTTTACTTAGAATATCCATGATTATGAATATTTTTTAGCCACACAGGTTATTATACAAAACCAATTATGACATGCATTTAAACAAAAGCTTGATATTATTTTACAGAATGACATCCAAATGTGTTTTTGAAAACGCTACTTAAAACATACAATACTATTGTATACTAATATACCACTAATAAGTGTACTATTATCATCATCACTGAAAACAACAAAAGACTAATTTTTCTAATATTAAATACAATATTCAAGTGATTAAGGATTCAAAACAGAATATCAAAAGTAAATTGACTAAAACAGACCAAAATGAGATCCGAGTCCACTTTCCATCTCATTGAAAGTGTGAATGCAAAAATAACTCAAGTGAACAGATTCATATGTCCTGACAGTTACATGTTTTCCATCACCATGGATAGCGCGTGTAGTGTATGTGCGCATGCGTACGTGTCCTAACACTAACAGCAGGAAACATCGTCAGTAAATTGACAGTTTATGCTCTAAAACGATTATTCAGTAAAAGAAATGGTTGTCCTCTGAAGATCACACGCAAATCAAAGAAATTATTTTTTATCAAAAAACATTTTTTATCACTTTTAAACACTTCAAATTCAGCTGAAATGTCAGGACCCCAAAGACCAACAAAACACGTTGTGACTAAACGATCATCTACATTTTAAAATACAGGTGCTGTTTCAGCACCGAAGAGAAAGTTCATTCCTATGGAGTTAATTTTGCCACGTTGAGGTACATTCCAGCTGTCAATCACAAGGAAGAACCGCCCAATCAGACCAAAACTCAGCAGCCAAGCCCCGCCCACAGTCTTGTGGAACTGAACAGAGCACTGACCCGAGACATGACATGACCTCTGCAGACATAACAGTATGAATAAGTAATACGTATAGTAGAATGTTATTGAAAAATAAGTAAGTGTTGTTG
The DNA here is from genome assembly GCF_012432095.1 of Onychostoma macrolepis. Classification (NCBI taxonomy): domain Eukaryota; kingdom Metazoa; phylum Chordata; class Actinopteri; order Cypriniformes; family Cyprinidae; genus Onychostoma; species Onychostoma macrolepis. Next base: position 3,216,589 of record NC_081178.1, on the reverse strand, counting down.
AAAAATAAATTAGTGAAAAAAAGGTTCTCAAGACACGTTTTCTAAAAGCACCTTCTTTAGGAACGCTATAATTTTCTAATGAAAAAAAGTTGGTCATGACCCCAAAATTATTTTATAATAATCAGGTGAGAAACTTATTTCCCTAAGAATATACCTGAACAATTATAATGCGTCTTCCCTATTATTTAAAACTAGCGATGCCACTGAATCTTTCGCGAATTCTTTTGAGTCGGTTCTTCGCAAAACTGAATCGATTCGGACAGCTCTCTTAGTGAATCATTTGGAGCGGTTCTCAGTTAGTAAAACGGTTTTGGCAACAAATTGTGTGCAGTTAAAGTGTATATGTACAATTGAATTTGTCTGTATAATTATTTTTGGGCTGTTTCAAATGAATGAAAATATAGTATATAATATAATGTGCATATTTGCTAAGATATCAACTTTGAGTTGTTTGCATATGACCTCAAAGCTAAAATATATGGACTAAAAGCCACAAAACTCCAGTTCTGATTGCATTGACTATTTCAACTGTTTTATTAAAGGGGATACACAGTAAATGAGCCAATAATTGTGAACATAAATTTAGAAATAGAGGCCAGTCAGATCACTTACTCAAGACATTTTTGCATCTCAGATTTCTGCTGTTATCTGTGAGAGGAATGTCTGGGCGGTTAAAACACTATCAAAATACATCTAGTTTTGACAATAGGCTACTAGTCAGAAGACAAACGTCTAGGAATCAGCAGTGTAAATGCTGAGGTGAGTATAAGATACTCTCATGCGATTTGATAGGCTATATTTTCCTGCTACAGTTGTTTGACTGATTTGAGACGTTTTGCTTGAGAATTTCTTCAACAGAAACAATGTGTCTCATTGATGTCACTCTCTTCTGCCTATTGTCTTGATGGTGATTTCATGAGGAACTGTTCATCCTAAAATTACAATTCTGTCATCGTTTACTCATACATGCCTTTCCAAACCTGTATGACTGACTTTCTTCTTAGGAACATAGGAACATAAAGAGGAACATAAAGAGATGCTGTGAAAAATGTTCATGCTGTATATTGTATATATATTCGCATATAAGAACCATACATTTACAAATGAGAATGTTGAGCTTTTGGTGGAGGGTGACATTTTCGCACAAAACAATTTGGGTCACTGGAATATTACACATTGGCTTGTATGGTCTTTTTATAGTGTGTTTTGTCCTTTTTGGAGTTTGACAGCCCATGTGTACTGTAAAATAGCAGCTTGAACTCTTCATCCTAATTTCCTTAATATGCTTTTGTGTTCCATTGTAACATGAGGGAGAGTAAATGATGACAGTGTATTTATTTTTGGCTGAACTGTTCCTTAAATGAGTCAGAGTTTCTGTCTGTTTATTTGTAACTGTCTCAATTCTCCAATATTTAGATGCTTATTTAGCTCATTTCGTTGTATTTCATTCTATTCCTCATAATAAAGCATCTGAGGTAAGCTCTCTGTGCATCAGTGTAAAAGTGAATGCAGGTACTTACTAAAAGTGTCTGTAAATGTGAACTCACAGGAATCCCAGCTTGCAGGCAGTCAGACAGGTCGAACGAGAAGAGAGAGGCAGGGAAGGTGTAAAAATGATACGTTCTAAAGCTATTTATGCGTCGAAACGTCAGTCACTTTTGAACACCCACGTCACATATGCATATGTTTGATCTGTGATCTGTTGTTGGTCTGCAGGTGTGTGCCTATTGATGATCTTGATGGGGGTCATATCTCAATACCTGCTTACTGTGAGTATCATAAAGTGTTTGCCGTGCATGCTTGAGTGGTTGCTAAGGTAGTATGGATAGTTTTTTCCTGTCTGTCATTAAGATAAATAAATAAATACAAATAAAAAGGAGACCCCCCCCCAAATCTTAGTGCTATATTGTTTTTTTTAGATATGGATTGAGTTCCTCCTTCAATGCAAGCAATAATAACCCAAAAATGAAACTTTGCCAAGATAGTTGAGTTTGAAAAGCTGCGTGTTTGTAAGAAACAAATCCATTATTAGGTATTTATTAAATTTGAAATTGTGTCCTCTATCCAGTGAAAAAGCAGTCTCGTCTGATTTAGGAGAGAAATATGTACAGATCAAGCACCGTTTACAAGCAAAAACAGTCCAAAACAGTTCTAAACAAATATTGTTGGTGGGTTTTGATGTCAGAGGACAACAGGAGATGGACTTTTTCACTGAAGGAAGCATTATTATGCATTATGGAATTCAGCCAAAAGCAACAGTTTTAAGTTAAAATCACCTTAACGATGGATTTGTTTCTTACAAACCTGCAGCTTTTGGCTTCACAAGATGTTAACGGATGGACTGGAGTGGTGTGGATTACGTGTGGATTATTGTGATGTTTTTATCAGCTGTTAGGACTCTCATTCTGACGGCACCCATTCACTGCAGAGGATCCAAAGGTGACCAAGTGATGGAATGCTAAATTTCTCCAAATCTGTTCTGATGAAGAAACAAACTTGTTTACATCTTGAATGGCCTGAGAATGAGTAAATTTTCAGCAAATATTAACTTTTGTGTGAACTATTTCTTTAAGGGTTTGTTCAAGTCACTAATTTAAAGTATGATCAACAGTAATAGTAATTTAGCAAAGAGAACTTAAACAGGCCCACTTACTACTACATCATTTAGCATTTGCCCTAATCCAGATTGAGGTAAAAATTTCAAACATGCTAAGGGCGTAGAAGTTAGTAAGGATGCTAGGGACATGTCCCTGACAATATATCCAGCTACTACTAAACTGTCCCTGTTTTGATCATACATTTAAATATATGTATATGTAACCACTGTTGTTGTAATTTTGGCTGCATCTGAAATATGTCATACCACTTATATTACCTGAGAAGTTAAAAGTAAGTACACTAGAAAAGTACGTCCTTGAAACAGAGCTTTTCGAAACTCTGAATCAGTTAAACCATTGTGTTGCAAAATGATTCACGGTTTCAAAACGCTCCAATTGGATCGCGAATCATTTGTTTCACACTGAGACATTCGTGCGTACCACGAATCATTATATTCAGATCGGGAATTTGGAGCAAGTTCGCAAATCTTTTTATTCAGATCTTGACTTTGGAGTGCGTATCACGAAATCTTTATATTTTACTACAAATACAATGGTTAAACTATTGTTAGTATAGCACATCTATGGTTAATTTGTGGTTACAATGGTAGTTTTTTAGTAAAACCATGGTTAATTTTCAGAGGAGATGTGTTGCCAGGTTAACAAACAAAAAAGTAATAAATTTACAACTTAAAATGACACATGGGATAAACACAGAAATACAGTTTTGATTGCTTTAGGATTAGCAGAGCTTTGGATGGTTTCCATGTACTTGTCTAGATCAACATGAAGAAAAGAGAGGTTTAGAGCCAGATTTTTGTTTAAGTATGTGAAACTTAGCTAGCAGGAAACACAAATTAATGAAGTTATATTTTGCTATATTCTCTTCTGAGTAGTCAAACAATCAAAACATCTTTAAAACTGCTGCTGTAAAGTTGGTTTTACATAATCAAAATTGTGTTATTATTGTCTGATTAATATGCTAACATAAAAAAGCTCTCTTTATGAATTATGAGTATGTTAGCCACCTATAAATAAAGACTTTATGATGACATGAAACTTTGGTCAAAAGTCTGTCATAAATGTGAATGTTGGGGTGTTGTCTGCTGTTATGTCTACACCAATGTCAAAATCAAACCTATATGCCCTAGAAACATGCACTTCAGAGAGTTGTTACGCTGGATAAAATGTAATATATAAGCCAATACAAATATGTGCTACCTAACAGGAATAACAAGCCAGTGCAAGAAGTGAGTTATCAATCTACACCTGTAATCTGGGAGATTGTTCTTACATGTACTGAAAGTGGAGTCTGTTATATGGGCGTAAGGACAGTAAGTATCTAATATTTCTGTCGGAGAAACAAGGTGTGATGAGGTGTGTATAGCTGGCATGTAGAGTCAACATGAAATCAGAATGAACTCTTTTTGTGCACAATTCACAAGCACTCAAATCCAGGACACATCTGTTCTTCATTAAATATCCAGTTTTGGTCAGAAATACGTTACATTACAGTAGTAAAATGAGTGTTGTTTCATTCTAACTTTAAAGCACTGGAGTTTCTTTTTTTTTAATTCAGGTAATTTCATGTAAATAAGTAAATTTGGGCAGTTCTGGGAAGGTTAATTATTAATCAGTTAATTATCTATATTAGATAACTAGGATAAATGTAGAAAAGGCAGCTGAAGAGGTAATTCATGCATGTTCCTGATAACTTTGTGTGCATTGCCATGTTTTATGTTTATCTTTTTTTTTACAGCCTGTTCTGTGATGCACATTTTTTGTTTTTTCTCTGTTTTTTATCCAGCGGCTGGTGAGTTTTTCTTTGGGAGATGAGGGAGTGGATACTGTTGAAGAGGCTCTTTTACGGATTCCGCTTCTCATTGATTCTTATCGGCTGTCCAGTGCCGAGGTGATTTTAGAGGTCCGGACAAACAAAATCAGCCTGAGAGACAGAAACAGCCAGGTAAGAATACAACGGAGAATAGAGCGACTACATGTACTACTATTAAAACAGATGGAAAAAAGACAGAATCTAGCATCATTCAAGAATCTTTACGGTTTTAGAAATGCATGCATTTATCATATGCATCAAATAATATGTATTAAAATGAATAATTCACCCAAAAATGTAATAGACTGAAAATGTACTTGCACTGAGGCCATCCAAGGTGTAAATGAGTTTGTTTCTACATCTGAACAGATTTGGAGAAAAGTAGCATTGCATCACTTGCTCACCAATGGATGCTCTGCAGTGAATGGGTGCCGTCAGAACGAGAGTCCAAACAGCTGATAAAAACATCACAATAATCCACACCACTCCAGTCCATCAGGTAATGTCTTGTGAAGCAAAAATCTGCAGGTTTGTAGGGGGGAAAATCATCATTAAGACGTTTTTAGCTTCATAGCTCTGCTTATTGGCTGAAATAGGATTACAAAATCCATAATAACGCTTCCGCCAGAGAAAAAGTCACCTCATCTGAATCAGGAGATAAATCTGTTCAGATCAAGCACTGTTTGCAAGCGAAATCATTCCAAAACAGTTCTAAACAAATATGTAGGTGGATTTTTTCACTGAACAAAACATTATTATGGTATATGGACTATTGTATTTTAACCAGAAGCAACGGTTCAAAGTTAACAACTTCTTAATGATGCATTTGTTTCTTACAAACACACAGCTTTTTTGCTTCACAAGACTTTGATGCACTGGAGTGGTGTGGATTACTTGTGGATTTTTGTATTGTTTTTATCAGCTGAATGGACTCTCATTCTGACGGCACCCATTCACTTTAGAGTGTTTTCAGCAAATTTTCATTTTTGGGTGAACTATCCCTTTAACTTGAATGCAATGCAATGCAATATGAGCCACTTTGGATAGAAGCATCTGCCAAGTGCATAAATGTAAAATGTTATGCACAAACCAAAACACTAGCTGATTTCAAAAGACTCCAAGAGAGAAAAGATCCTGCAGCATTTGAGACACACATGCTGACACTTGATCTAATGCAACAAAATTCACCCAATTTTCAAATGTCACTCAGATACATTTTGGATCACCATATGTTTGCAAAGCACTGTACACTGTACAGAATATTTATTTTATGAATCATATTAAATTGCAACTAATGATCGATGTGTTGACTGTTCCACAACTGACCATTAATGAGGAATTGGAGGAGTTTGCTGTGTCCTCTCTTCTCCGCTGCGACTGCATAAACTGCCCAACTCTCAGCGATCCAGCCCTTCTCCTGCTGGTTAGTCAGAGCTGCACCCAGAAGAGGCCAAGCGTGTGTTTCTTCAGCTGCGCATCTGTCAAAGTGAGACGAGTTTCATTGCAGCAATCACTGGTAATTCCTGATTCAGATTCAGGTGATGCTGTTGTGATTGTCCTAGCAGAGCTCCGCCTCTTTGATGACATCCCTCTCTACCTGTTTGCATACTTCAGGCAGAGCACATAAGAGATGACATCAAGCAAGTTGTGTCGCATTACACAATAAGAGCAAACAGGTACAGGTCTTAACAGTTGGGTAATGTTGTAATTTCCTGTGTGTGCCCGCAACCTAGAGAAATAGAACCTGTTAGTTAGAACACAAACCGGTTTAACCAGTTTCTCATAACTTACGAAGGCGTGACTGAGTACAGGGAGAGAGGGAGAGAGAGACAGATTTGCAGAGGGAAAGATTCATTCGACCTCGGACGTTCTTTAGGACTAAACACTTACAAGACAAGCAGGACACAAGTAAGGTACAGTGTGTTATCTTTATCTGCTGTATGTGCTTATCAGCTACATATGAAACTGTGTCTGTGTGTGTGTGTGTGTGTGCTTTTAGAGCAGGAGACACACTGAACTAACCTCAGGGCATCTCAATGTCAAACTGAATGCCAAACATGTTTTCTAGGATGGTTAGATTTTCTTATGAATGAGCATGTGTGGTTAACTAAGACTTTGTGGACGGAATTATTGCTAAAAATGAGCAAAATCTGACCAAAGTTTACTTTAGAGATGTCTTTAGAGATAAAAAATATTCATAAATGAATTCAGTAATGTTTTTTCATTCTAAAAATGCAGTTTTGTTTTAGGGTTACTGTGTAATTAATATAATTATTTTCGAATAAAAAAAAAAAATGGTGTGTCATTTAAAGGACAGCCCTTCGCTCGACTTTGTAGTTTTTAAATAAATTTGACTTTGACTCATTTTCATAGATAAGTAAATGAACTTGATTCAAAAAAGGTGTTTTATTCTTGTCCAAGTCTTTATTTGGAAGATAATATCTTGCTCTTGCTGTGTTCATATGGGCGTTTTTTTTTTTGTTTTTTTTTAGTTATGCAACTTAAAGTTGTTTGATGTGATTGTTAATGACTCATTAGCATTGTGTGCCGGCAATTAAATCACATTTTGTTTAAATCACCGTGACGCACATCAAAACCGATTGAAATACTGCAGATCTGCTCATTGTCCAGCAGAGCACTTTCATTCTGAATAAAGGGAGTGTTGTCATGTAATCGTGTGTGTTTCAGGTTCTCTGAGTCCAGTATGGATATTTTGGGAATCCCGAGTCCACCGTACACCCAAGCCCCAAATCCACCCTCACCCGTCCCTCCTCCACCCTATCCCGGCATCAGAGGTGTGTGTGTGAATCAATGCTTATCAATACTGATTATAAACAGACACAGATTAACACACTCTTCCTCAATTCTAGCTAACGAACTGGCAAACGGTCAACCTGATAAGTCATTTCTTAGGGCTCAGATGGACGTGGTGAGTACATATAAACAAATACAGAATTTAACTACAGAAAATAATTGCTGAATTTTGCACTGAATTCATTTTTACTGTAATTTTGATCAAATGCATATTGCCTATAATATATATACAGTATATAGGCAGCGTGTATTTGATCAAAAGTAAAAACTCTATCATGCTTAATTGGTACTCAATTATAGCATTTATCAGTGATGATCAATTATTAATAATGGTTCTTATTATTATCAAAGAGGAAAACAGCCTTTTCTGCTTAATATATAATCTTATCTTTTGAATGGTAGTATATCACGTTTTCCACAAAAATATGACACAGCACCACTGTTTTCAACGCTGATAATAATCGGAAATGTTTCTTGAGCATCAAATCAGCATATTAGAATGATTTCTGAAGGATCATGTGACACTGAAGATTGGAGTAATGATGCTGAAAATTCAGCTTTGATCACAGAAATAAATTACATTTTAAGATATATTCAAATATAAACTGGTTATTTTAAATTCTAATAATATTTTGCAATATTTTTATTGTATTTTTCATCAAATAAATGCAGCCTGGGTGAGCATAGGAGACTTAAAAAAAAACTTAAAAAAAAAACATTATGTTTATACATATGTGCCCCTGGAGCACAAAACTCTTAAGTCGCTGGGGTATATTTGTAGCAATAGCCAAAAATACATTGTATGGGTCAAAATTATCCATTTTTCTTTTATGCCAAAAATCATTAGGATATTAAGTAAAGATCATGTTCCATGAAGATATTTTGTAAATTTCTTACTGTAAATATATCAAAACTTCATTTTTGATTAGTAATATGCAATGCTAAGAACTTCATTTGGACAACTTTAAAGGAGATTTTCTCAGTATTTAGATTTTTTTGCACCCTCAGATTCCAGATTTTCAAATAATTGTATCTCAGCCAAATATTTTCCGATCCTAACAAACCATACATCAATGGAAAGCTTATTTATTCAGATTTCAAAAATTGATTTTGAAAAACTGACCCTTATGACTGATTTTGTGGTCCAGGGTCACATATTACGGACATATGTAATTCTAATTTTTATAATTAAAAAAAGCTTTATTTACTTCAGAAATCATGTTTAACTTTGCAAGGAGGTTTCGTTGTAATTGACTAACATCTGCATTTTTACCCATTTTGTCCCCAAGTACAGCTGAATTAGCTTGTTTTGTTCAGTCAGTGGATCTTTATGAGACTGTTGACTTCCAGCGCTCTAGTTGACCTTCAGTTTGACCATTAGCATGACCTATAACACCACATTGATATGCTTGTTTACATTAACAACAGAGTTAAAAAAAGACCTGGTTTCTCTCTATTTCTAGGACTTGCTTAATCATTGTTTTGATGATATCGAAGCATTCATCGGAAAGCTGCAGCAGTCAGCAGAGGCTCAGATTATCCTCGACCAAAGAAGCAAAAAGAAGAAGAAAAGCCAGAAGAAAAGTGCAGACGGTATTGAAGGAAAAATCAAACCTGAACGCTTAATAAAATATAAAGCAAAGCTCTGAAACACAACTGAATTGAACGCTCTGTGAAGAGCATATTGTAGTGAGCTCTTATCAGCAGATGTGGCCTGTTATCTGCAGTTCCTAGTACCATCAGGGCATCAGCTGATGGGAAGGTGTTGTGTTACGAGGCCGTCAGCAGTATCCACCCTGTGTGTACTGAATACTAACATACTCTAAATTAAAATAATATCACACCTGCATCATCTTAAACACACACTAAAACAAGCCGGCATTGCACCACAGGTTTCATTATATTTTGTTAACTGCACACATGATCAGTGTTTTAGAGTTTGTTGTGTGTTTGTGTTTTATAGAGGATCTTCTCACAGCTAAAGCCAAACCGCCTTCTGAGAAAGAGTTTCTCGACGCTTTTCAGAAATTCAAATACAGCTTCAGTCTGTTGGTGAGTCATGAATCTTAATGTCAATATGTAAATTTATAAAAAATATTTTAATGATGGGTAATGCTATACAATAAGCTTCCATTTGTTCAAATTAGTTAGCTATAGTTAACATGAACTAACTATGAAAAGCATTTATTAATCTCAATTTATAATGACTGCAACATTTACTAATACATTATTAAAATCCAAAGTTATTTCTGGACCTAACATGAACTAACAATGAACAGTTTTTTTTATTAATTAACGTTAACAAAGATTAATAAATACTTTAACAAATATATTGCTCATTGTTAGTTAATAGTAGTTCATGTATTAATTAATGTTATCTAATTATCCTTATTGTAAAGCATAACCTAATGATGTTTTAATGGATAATTTATTAATTTGATATTTAATAATTGTTTAATATTTTAATTAAGCACAGCAATTACACAAAAACAATTATTTATAGTTTAATTATATTTAAGAAGATTATATTTACTATTTAATTATTTGCCAGAAAATTCTACTTATCTGTAAACGTTTTTTTAATTTGATATATTATTTATTATAAATATTATTTATCTATTATTTATTTATTTTATATCAAGCATGCTTTATATAAAATTGTTTACATCACCAAAATATACAATAACATAAAAATGTATGTATGTATATAATTGTAAATACTATAATACTAATACTTCTAATTATATATAGTATTTAAAAATAAAAATAATTTATGCAAATTATATATATATATACAGTTTATAATTTCTTATATCTTATAAGTGACTTAAGAAGCTATGGTGCAATAAAACTCACAAATTATATTATTTTATCATATTGACTAATATCTTATTGTAATAACCTATATTATATTATATTGTTATTCATTGTTATTTAAATTGGTAATATTAATTATTGCTATTAATAATACTATAATACTATGAATTAACTATTAAGCAGTTATTATATATATATATTTTTTTTTTTTACTCTCAGGTTTCCATAAGTGTATTGTTTGTTTTCCAGGCGCGGTTAAAATTTGCCATCTCCAATCCGACCTCAGAGGAGCTCGTGCATCATATCTTCAAACCGCTCGAAATGGTAAATGCGTGTGCATTGTATGTCTGCTCATATTTCTCCTGTGCAAACAGCAGAGCTTTTAAGGCCTTTGTCGCACTGCATTGTTTCAAGTGTTTCATCAAATGTTTGCACACTATTGTGCGGAGAAAGGTCTCATACCTCTATTGAGCAGTAGAGCAAATAATTCACCTTTATCTGCGTATGTTTGTAGGTCGTGAAGGCTACAGGAGGTCCTGGTTTCGCTGCGTCCGTCTCCAGCCCGGCTATGACACAAGGAGCTGTGACTCTGCTTCAGAACAACCTGACGACACAGGAAAATGCATTGTGGATCTCTTTAGGGCCCAACTGGACACAACATAGGTACGAATTGTAATTTTTGGAGATGTGTTCCTTTCATATGTGCACATGCTGATGGCTTGTTACCTTCATGTAGATCCGCTCTGCGGAGCCCCGTGGCGCCGTACACACTCGTGTTTCAGGACGGCTGGAAGCCGCCGGGGTCCGATGCCGCTGGATGGGTCGATCCTGTGGAGTTAGAACACAGACAAGACGCCGAGCTCTCAAAAGTAGAGGTAAAATGATCTAATAATGTACACTAGTGTTCGAAAGTTTGGGTAAGAAGGAAACAAGTCTCTTATACTCACCAAAGCTCCATCTATTTCATCAAAAATACAGGAAAAATTGTGAAATATTATTACAATTTAAAATAACTGTTTTATATTGTAATATATTTTAAAACGGCATATATTTCTGTGATCAAAGCTGAATTTTCAGCATCATTGCTCCAGTCTTCAGTGTCACATGATCCTTCAGAAATCACTCTAATATGCTGATTTGCTGCTCAAGGAACATTTCTGATTATTATCAATGCTGAAAACAGTTCATATTTTTGTGAAAACAGTGATACATTATATTTTTCAGGATTTTTTGATGAATAGAAAACTCAAAAACAGCATTTATTTGAAATAGAAATCATTTGTAACATTGTAAATGTCTTTACTTTCACTTTTGATCAATTTAATGCATCCTTGCTGAATAAAAGTATTAATTTCTTTAAAAAAAAACAAACAAAAAAAACATATTCTTAGCTGTTTCTAAATTTCGGCTAACCGTATAGTTAGATGTAAAACATTGTTAAAACAGTATTAAACCCATCATGAAGACAAACACACCTTTTTTTGATTTCCCTGTTTGTCATTGTGTGTTTAGTGTTTGTGATGTTCTTGCTAACATGTTTTTTTGTCTCTGTCACACTCAGCTGACTCCGTCTCACGCGTCTGACCGTCACACTGCTCCCGTTCAGACTACAGACGAACCGTAAGTGTGATTCACATCTGAAAAATCAATCAAATCCTATCGGACGTGTCAGTTTCAGCCATAGTTCTTCAGTATTTATGACTATAGGGTTTGCTCACACAAATAACAAAAGACATTCATCGTGTCGACTCTCACTGACCACCAGCAGCAGTTCCTCTTCTCTTGTCTGTGTAAATGCTGTGATAACGGTGCTGTTAAAGGCTTCACTGTGAGACTTGTTTAGTGATTCTCTCGTTGTCTTTTCTTAAATGACCCAGAGTTTCTGTTCATTTTATCTCAGTAATCAAAGGTGGTTATTTTGTAACTGCATTTTAAAGAAGTATTTTGTAATAATGGTGTTCAAATGTACAATTTAAGAAAACATCTCTGTCTGTTGTCCTCAGTGATGGCGGAGTTAAAGAGCGCTTGTATCGCTGCAGTTATGATTTTGTTGCACGGAACAGCAGTGAGCTGTCTGTACTTCAAGGAGATTCACTAGAGGTAACACACACACACACGCACTCATCTACAGTAGACAAAGACATTTTTAGAATTAATATTACAATAAATTAATATTTTAGGATATTAATAAAATATATATTAATCATATCACTATATATATAATGTATTAATTTGTTTTGTAGTTATATTATATTATGTTATATGTTATTATATTTTGGGGAAACATTTATTTATTTTGGAGACAACATAGTTATTTTAATAAAATATATTACTACTACTACTACTACTAATAATAATAATAATAATAAATCTTCAAAAAAAAACCGCAATATATATTTATTGATATTCTAAAATATTAATTTATTTTAATATTAATTCTAAAATGTTTGGTTTCGTTGTAAAAATGTTTTTGAGGTAAATATATACACACACAAATTTATTTTATATTAATTATATATTTCTTATATTTATTTCTTGCATGCCATCCCCAGATATATATATATATATATATATATATATATATATATATATATATATATATATATTCATTTATTTATTTAATTTTAAATATATGGGTTTTGTTCTGGAGGCAAATCTGCCCCAAACTATAATAGTTATACATCTATATTTACGTATTTCCCTCCAAACTGAGCCAAAAGAAAATGATCTCTCATCTCAATAATTTTACAATGCAATATCATATTTAACACCTGTAAAAATATTATATTAATGCAAATAACCTTTCTTTTCCTGTTATGTGTCTGTGGTCCAGGTGATCGAGGCATCTAAGCGCTGGTGGAAGTGTCGTAATAAGTTTAATGAAGTGGGATTCGTGCCGTTTAACATCCTGGAGCCGGTGACACACATCGACAACCCTGCGCTTCATAAAACTCCAAAGGTACAAACTCACATCAGCAAACTGGCTTCAGAAGCCCTCTATTCTTCTGCTTCTTCTGACATTACGCTCTCTGTTTCAGCCTCCCTCTGCTCCACCGATGTTCAACAGCCTGCCCAGCCCGTTCGCCATGACCTCTGACCCCAGTGCCACTCGGCCTCGCAGCATGATCCTCGGATCTCTGTCTGACGACAACGAGAAAGGTACAAACACATCGGTGTCTGACAGATCAACCGCAGCATCTCTGATCAGATCTCATTTATAGACGGCAACGGAGCACAGAGTGTTGTTATTGTTAACTGTTAAAACTTAACTTAATTGTTAAAACTATTACAAATACATTTTAGTAATTGAAATAAAATAAAATTTAAATATTAAATGAAAAACTTAAAGCTAAATTGAAATTAAAATAAGCTAAATAGAAAAAAAAAAAGGCAAACAAAAACTAATAAAACTACAAAAGCACATAACAAAATTACTGAAACTTAAACTAAAATTAAAAATGAAGCAATTTTAGTACCAGTGATAAACTGTTATTGTTTTGTAGTTTTTTTGTTTGTAATTTTGTTGTGCCATTTTTTTTAAACATGTCTGTATTATCTTTCAGTTTTGGTTTATTTAGTTTTAGCTATTTTAGTACTTCCACTTCAATTAAATTAAAATGAAAAACGTTGCTGAAATAAAAAGTTCAATATATATTATTTCAGTTAATTTTTCATAATTTATATATTTTTATGGTTTTGAGTTTTAGTTTAGGTTAAAAAAAAAAATAATAATAATCCAGCTGAAAATATAGGATTATGGAATAATTCAAACTCTACCTTTAAAAGAAAAATAATTTAAAAAATAATTTTTAAATAGAAAAAGAAAAAGACATTTTAAAATTCCCAAATTTCTCAAATGTAAAAATCCCTGAAAATGTTTTTCAGAATTTAAAAGTTTCTGTTAATATTATTTTAGTATCTTTTTTTTTTTTCATTTTTGTTTCTTTTTTCATCTTTTTGTAATTTCATGTGCTTTGTCTTTTTTTTATTATTATTATAATGTCTGTATAGTATTTATTCATTTTTATTTACTAGTTTTAGGTTTTTTAGCTTAGATTGTTTTTTTTTTTTTTTTTTTTTATATTTCTGTAGTTCATAGTTTTTATATTTAATTTTATTTCAGGTAATTAATTTATGGGTTTGGTTTTAATTTTAGATAAAAATAATAACCCTTGCTGGAAATCTGCTGAAAGCTAAATCGAAATATTCCTAAAGACTATCATATGTTGCTCACGGGCAGGTTTTTGATCTTGTGCTGATATTGATGTGCTGGTTGTGTGTCAGTGATGCAGGTGAATGACGAGCTGCTGCACCGTTTGACCAGCGGGAAGAATCTGTCTCCTCGTCTGGTGATCCCTCGTTCAGCAGACACATCCGTCCCGCTGGACTACAACTCACCACCTGCAGAGGTGGAGAACTGGCTGCGCAAGAAATGCTTCAGTGAACCGTGAGTCTCACACAGGAAACACTTTACAGCTATTAATAATAATACTGCACCTGAAACACCTCACATCACTGACGACGGGAAAAGCACATCCCACGTTCATTTAACATCATTTCATATGAACTATTCTACCAGAAACCATGATTACTTTGGTGCATTTTTTCTCTTACTGCAATATATACTAGCTTCAGTCCACATTTATGTTTTCACTGTTTGAGGTGCATGTATTATATAATGACGCAATAGCTGTGGTCAGTGAACAGCTGTTGTTGATGTGTGTGCAGGACTATACAGTGTCTGCGGGTTCTGAACGGAGCTCAGCTGTTCTCTCTGAATAAAGAAGAGCTGCGCGCTGTTATTCCTGAAGAGGGCGCTAGAGTCTACAGTCAGCTGACCGTCCAGAGAGCCCAGATAGAGGTACATCACACACAGAAAATCATCTCCTAACATATCATACACTTCTCTGCTGCATACAATGATTATGGAATCATCCTAACTAAACATCTAAAAGAAAACATTTTAATTTATTTTTTAAAAATAAATAAATAATTTTTTTTTTAGTTAAAATAAATAAATAAAAATTTAGAATCAGTGAATCAGTTTTCCAGTATTTATTTATTTTTTCCAAATCTGCTCTTAACATTGTAAAATGTTACAACACAAAAGGTAAACATAAATCCCCAGCATAATTTTGGTTTATTAAAAAATAAAGAATATGCTTTATACAGGATTAGAAGCTAGAAACCTTTAATTAAAACATACTAATTAGTGATAATTCATATTTTAAAATCCATGCAGCCTAGTGTTATTTTAGTGTCAATGACACATTATAGTTTTTAAAAAATATTTTGAATTTGATTTGATTTTTTAATTTTCTGTTTTCATTTTAATTTTTGTAAACTTTTAGTAATTTTGTTGTGTTATCATTTTTATTAGTTATCAGTTGTTACTTTTATTAGTTATTTTGTCATTTTATTAGTTTATCAGTTATTTATATAGTAGATATTAATTTTAAATGATTAGTTGTAGTTTATTAGTTTTATTAGTTCAACTTTAAATAAATGAAAATGACAAAACTGTTGACCGCTAATAATTTTTTTATTTAAAATTGTATTGTATATTATATTTCTTTTCTTTTTTGAATGTTTTGTTTAAAGCCGTTTTGCTTTATTTTATTTTATTTCAGTTCATATTTATTTTAAGTATCACATTTTTATGGTTTGGTTTTTAGTTTTTGTTTAGTTTTTGTCATAATATTTGCAATTCTATTTGGTGACTAAGCTATCATATTTCATATTTTAAAACACTGAGAAATGATCAGAAAGTTCCCCATTTTAGTATTTAAAAATAGCTGCCATTTTACAGAATATACTGCAGAGTTTGAAACACTGGATCACTCTGCAAAGAAATGCATTAACGACCTGCTTTAAAATGTTTTAACACTGAAGCGTAAGATGTGTCAGTTTCAGGCAGCATGCATGGAAACCCAGATTAACATCCTGAGTTAATATGCATCAATCAACCTAATGAACCCTTTTTAAAAATTAAACCAAGCAATTTGATCTTGACAGCCATCAATCAGCATGCATTTAGCATCTAACCGCATGTCTGTCTGTCTCTCAGGACGCTCGCAGAGCCACAGAGCTGGAGACGGTGATGGAGAAGCAGAAGATGAAGGTGGATTTGAAAATGGAGAGTGGAACTTTATGAAGATCTTTTGAACATGCACACAGATACTCTTGTCTTAACACCCTCTGACTGTATCATACACATGCAGAAGATCATTTACGCTATTGTAACCTGCTTTAAGGACTGTTTTGTTTTCCTATTTAGTTTTACAGCATGAAATGAGAATGTAAATCTGCGCAACGTTGTACAAATGTCTAAATTCTCTATGTAATATGGGTTAATATATTCTCAATAAATACATTTATTGCACAAACCTGAAACTGGCAAATCGTCTTTCTCCTCAAGAGGGCGCCAGACACCAACTAACCACTCTAAAAACTCAGCAGATTAATAACTCTTCTAGGATTTGAACCTGCAACCTTAGGGTTACCAGCCAGGTCTTGAACTAGTGCTAAAATACACTCAAAGAAACATAAAACTTCAGGACTCAGGAATCTCAGCATGCACTTTGACAAGAAGAGCAATAGTAATAGTAATGATATTATTATAAATCACAAACCCAAGCCTAAATTTGTATGGGTCCAACTAAATAATAAAATGTTTTGATGTAAGTTTTGTTGTTTTGGGACTTCAATTCAAAATCTTAGCCAAAGCAAATGCTCTTGCTCCATTGCTTGGTCAGCTAAATTACAAATTCACAGTTCCAACAAAACCCAAAATCAAAGGACTTTAAGATAGAAAATACTGACTGGAAAAACTGTGACTCACTAATATAACAAAAGTCTTTGAATACATTCAGATAAACTAATATCTGCCGCTGTCTATGGCGGGTAAATAAAACTAAGACCATTAAAAACATTTTTGTCACATGATATAAAATAAACATTATCAGAGATCAAATATGAAAACTGCTCTTATTTCAGCTAGAACATTTCTCATTGTCATTTAGCTTAACTTGATGTACAGTACACAAAAAACACTGGTCTGTGGAGGGTAACTTACTCTTTTATAGAAGTATATGGTAAATATGCAGTCTTCCCGCACTGAACACACACATCAAGATTTTATATGCTGTGTGTGTGTGTGTGTGTGTGTGTGTGTGTGTGTTACTGCGAGCAGCAGCAGCTCAGGTGTCAGGTGTGAGGTGAGGAATGTGTGTTTATATGTTTGATTAAACCAGCTGCGTGTGTTTGTGTGCGAGATTCACCAGCTAATTAAAACCATTTTATGATTTCACACACACTGAACCTGAACAAACATGAGTCTGATGCTTTAGGCCCAAAAATCTCTACTGTATGTACCTGAAAGAGAGCGATATTCAGTCATCTCAATGGCAGTAGTGATGAAGCGCTTTTAACTCTGCTTCACCAAACTTCGAATCCTTTGTTTTGAATCAGTAGTATTGAACTTGCTGAGTCACGTGATTTCAGCAAACGAGGCTTCACTGTTGATTCACTTTTTCGAAGTGCTCAAATGATTCAAATTGCGATCATTGCATTGCATGCACGCGTTTTCTCCTGAATGTAAACAGCGCTGATTACGTTGACTACGTTCTGGGGAAAGAGCACAAATGTGTCCTGGTACTCGGGGTGAAGAATTGTTGAATAAATGATGTTATTTTTGTTTTTTTTGCTCACAAAAAGTATTCTCGTAGCTTGCAAAATTGAAGTTGAGCCACTGATGTCACATGGACTGTTTTACCGATGTTCTTGCTACGTTTCTGGACCTGGGAACATTGCAGTTGTGTTGGTGTCTATGCAGGGTCTGAGAGCTCTCAGATTTGATCAAAAATATCTTAATTTGTGTTCGGAAAATGAATGAAGGTCATGAGGATGAGTAATTAATGACAGAATTTTCATTTTGGGGTGAACCTTTAAATCAGAACTTTGGAGCGGGTTTGCAAATCTTTTGATTCATTTCAGAACTTTGTAGTTGGTTCGTGAATCATTTCGTGAATTGAAAGATTGGTGATAAGCCCTCCGAAGTACGTGAAAGATTTGTGATACGCCCTTGGAGTGCGGATCTCGATTTATTTGATTTAGATTGTAACTTCAGAGCGGGATCGTGAACCTTTTAATTCAAATCGGGACTTCGGATTGCGAATCGCAAATCTTTACAGTTCTACTAAAAATACCATGGTTAAACTAGCAAAACCATGGTTAATATGTGGTTACCATAGTATTTTTTTTTTTAGTAAAGCATGTTTAATTTTCGGAAGAGATGTGTTGCCAGGTTAACAAAAAAGTAATAAATTTACACCTTAAAAGGGCACATAGGATGAATATAGAAATACAGTATTGCTTTAGGATTAGCAGAGCTTTGAATAGTTTCCATATAGGTGTCTAGATCAACTCTAAATAAAGAAAAGAGAGGTTTAGAGACAGATTTTTTGTTTATGTATATGAAATTTAGCTAGAAGCTTGTTGAATAATCAAAATTGTGTTATTACTGTCTGATTAATATGCTAACATTAAAAAGCTCTCTTTATGACTTACGATTGTGTTAGCTACCTATAAATAAAGACTTTAGATGACATGAAACTGTGGTCAAAAGTCTGTCATAAATGTGAAAATGTTGGGGTAGAAGGTAAAATTTGCATTTAAAGTTAAAAATATTTTAAGTCCATTTTACACTTAAAGAGCCTCCAAAAACATCTACTGTAATACCATGAATCAGTTGTGATTTAAAAGTTGTGTGATAAACAATAAGGTCAAAACACATGGTACTTTTGAGTGACCATCAACTGAGAAATATGCTTATTGCAAGAATAGGCCTTATGATGTAGTTTTAGCATCCACCAGCAGGGGCAAAACCTAAGTCTAACCAGCCTAACTTTGACTTGGATTTTACATTGTTGCTTTCTGAAAATAATTTGTTCAATTATTTGATGCATGGAAATATGTATATGTGCATGTTACATTAATGTATGCATTTGAATCTAAACATTGAAAACTGTATATTTAGTTTGTTCCATCTTGTTTTGCTTCATTTGTTGTAATATTAATACATTTTGAGAATGATTGCATTGTTATGAATTGCATTCAGACACATTTCAGAACATGATGCATAAAATCAAGTTTGTGTAACTAGAAGTGTTTACTTCATGCTCTCGCATCAACGTTTGTTTATTTGTTTAATCTTTTAAAATGTATTTATTCTTTTTTATATTTATTTACATTTTTCAATTATTTGATGCATGGATATATTTAAATGTACATGAATGTATACATGTACAAGATTTTGTTAATCAGTCTTAACACTGAAAATTGTACATTTAGCTCGTAATGCAAGTTTCTATCTAGTTTCGCCTCATTTGTTGTATATTGACACATTTTGGAATTTTTTAAAAATGCAACTGCATTGTTATCATGATTTGCATTCAGATACATTTCAGAACACGATGCATGAAATCAAGTTTGAGTAGCTTCATGTTTTTGCGTAGAGCGGTGTCCAGGCCTTTGCATAAAGTTTCTCCTCATATCCTGACTGTGAGACGCTCGCTGCACCTGTTCAAGATTTGTACTGAAATGCTCTAGTATGTGTGTGTGTGTCTCAATATCCAGACTGGATATTTCACATGAGAGCAGGAAGATGACCTCTGACCTTTGATCTCTGTGGAGTTCGTGTTTCTGTTGAGTCCCTCAGGTTCTCACGGCCCCTGCAGGTGAACATCATTTCAAACACATTCCAGGATCCTGCACCTGCAGCGGCGCGGCGCGTGTGTGTGTGCGCACGTGTCACTCAGCAGGCCGTGATAACGACACAAAGCCTCTTTGGATCCGACTGCTCGCTCCGACACCAGTCACAGAGGAGATGATGAAAATTCCGTCACAACATCTTCTCTTTTCAGCCTCTCCTTCTGTTTTCCTCCGACACTGAGGAAAAATGAGGGCGGAATAATGAGAAAAATACAAGCGGGATAACGTACAGGATTTTGGACAGCCATCTGACACGCTCCAGAAATGTTAATTCTAGCAGAACATCACAAACATTCCACTGGAACATCAGAAACATTCCAATGGAATATCGAGAACATTTTACTGGAAATACACTGTCTTCACCTCAACATTTTCCACCAAAACATCAAACATCATTGGAAAACTGCTTGAATTCCATATGAGCACTATTACATTGAATGTAAAGCTAAACCTAGCGCTCTAAATGAGACATACTCTATGGTTTGTTTACTTTGTTAATGCTAATGTTTTAATGTAATGCAAATGATTATTCCTACAGACCAACTAAAACCTTTAAATAAAATGCTTTGCATTTTTGTATGCAAACAATGAATAAATAAATAAAAATTAAAATCATCATAATGATAAATAATAATAATAAAAAAAAACTATTTTACACACATTTATTCATCTATATAAATTAGGACATAACATAAAGTTATAATGTTTTATATAAAATAATTTTATATAAAATTAATTTATTCCAATAGGCTTAACCCAAACCTTAAAAGAAAAATCACTCTTAAATGAATAAATAAATAATAATAATAATAATAATAATAATAATAAATAAAAATGATAAATAATAATAATAAAAATGAATTTTTCCAACAGACTAACTCAATCTTTAAATGTGTAGAAACAATTTTTAATTGCTAGTAAATTACACCATTAGTTACATAGAAATTGCAAGTAACACATTGAAACATGACGTCTTGAAGAAGATTGAAATTACA
Source organism: Onychostoma macrolepis (assembly GCF_012432095.1). Taxonomy (NCBI): domain Eukaryota; kingdom Metazoa; phylum Chordata; class Actinopteri; order Cypriniformes; family Cyprinidae; genus Onychostoma; species Onychostoma macrolepis. Next base: position 3,195,761 of record NC_081178.1, on the reverse strand, counting down.
AAAAAATAAATAAAAAAAATAAATAAAAAAAAAAAAACTACTTTATAATAATCTTTCAAATAAGAATGTCCATGGGTGTTCCCTAAAAGGCTTTAGTTAACTTTTGAAGGCATTTTGCTCCCCTAACTAACCCCTCACACACACACACACACACACACACACACACACACTGGGTGGTCTGGACAATGAAGACAGTGTGTGTGCGAGTGCATCTTTGATCACTGTGTGTGTGTGTGTTTGAAAAGTTTTAGGATCATCATCGCTGAACTAAAAGGCTGCTTATTTTAAATTAGGCAAGAATTAAACCCAGACTCCACCTAACAAGACCACTGGGAATACAGGAGGAATGTGTGTGTGTGTGTGTCTGGCAGACTTGCCTCTTTTCTTGGCAAAGGAAATGAGGAGCTAAAAATTGATTTCATGCTGCAGAAAGAGCGCTGTAGAGAATGCTGAGAGCGGGAGAGAGCCACCTGACCGCGTGATGGATGGTGTGTATAAAGACAATGCCTCGCACATACGCGCTCGGGGTTTGAACGAGCTGTCTGCCGCTCTTAAAGCCTTTTGTTGCGCTTCTTCTGTCTGTCCTTCAGATTGTCCAGATTGTTTTCCCATAGCACCGTGGAAGCTCCGCCTCCTGGGCGCCATGGAGACGCGGCTTTGCATCCTCAGAAGACTCTGAACGCGCGGATGGAGCTTTGTGAGCGCATGAGAACGCGACGATAAATAACGCGCACGGGTCAGGCGTGGCTGCACAGCAAAATAATCCCCCCCAAAATCATCAAACATACACGTTCTTGGCGTTATTGTAACTAATGAATCAGTGCGTGTTATTCTACAGAAAAAGACAAAGTTTGTCTTCACAAACATGCTAGAGGGTTGCTATATGGTTAGTAGGGTATTCTGTGTGGTTGCAAGGAAGTTGCTATGCAGTTGATTATGGTGTTTCTATGTGGTCTCTAGGGTGTTCTGGGTGGTTTAAAGGCAGTTGGTTTTGCTAAAGTGTTAATATGTGGTTGCTAAGGTATTCTGGGTGGTTGCTATGGGGTTCTGAGTTATTGCTAGGCAGTTGCTATAGAGCAGGTCCAGTTGCTATGCAGTTGCTAAGGTGCTCAGAGGTTGTCAGGGTGTTCTGGGTGGTTGCTAGAGCAGGTCCAGTTGTTAGGATGTTGCTATCCAGTTGCTAAGGTGCTCGGATCTTGTTCAGGTGTTCTGGGTGATTGCTAGGCAGGTCCAGTTGCTATGTGGTTGGTAGGATATTCAGGGTGGTTGCTATGGTGTTACTATGCAGCTGCTAAGGTGCTCAGAGGTTGTTCTGGGTGGTTGCTAGGCAGTTGCTAGAGCAGGTTTGCGTTGCTATGTGGTTGGTAGGATATTCAGGGTCGTTGCTAGGGTGTTGCTATGCTATGAGGTTTTCTGGGTCATTTTCAAAACAGCTGTGGTTACTACAGCTTTGCTATGCAGTTGTTAGTGTGTTCTGGTTTCTGAGACACTGCAGACAGATGGATGGAATACAACATGAAATACATAAAAACAGAGTAAAGTTGAACCATAATCAGAGTCTCTTCGGCTTTGTTTCATATCTTGGCTCTAGTGTGTTCATTCTTCTTGGCAGAATGAAAAACTCTCCATCAGGTTGGGAGGAAGCTTAAATTCTTCTGCAGATGCTCAGTTGGACTGAACCCTGCACTGGGACATTAATCTTTCGGTTTAGAGTCACTCTCGCGTCAGTTTTATGGCATGTTATGGGTCATTGTCAAGTTGAAAGATTGTCTCAGTCCCACGGACAGCACGTTACAGTGCCACTCATTTTTCCTTCTGTCCTTATGAGTTTTCCAGCACTCTCCACTGGGCCTGCGAACGCCAAACATTGTGCTAAACATTCACAATCAAATCTGGCCTTATCGCAGCGTAGAATCTTCCTCTGAACTGTCCAGAGAGTGTTTAGCGTGCATTTGGGCCGAATACCGGCTGAGATGTGATACGAGTCTGTTTGAACAAATTCCTTCAAACGTGCCGAGCAAATTGAAAAAAGAAGAAATGGAAGGTTCTGGAATTGCCAAGTAAAATCCCAGACGCTGTGGGGGAACTGAGGCAGGCAGAACACGTGAGGAAACCTCCAACAAAACACAGCACTTCAAAGTCGCACACAGCGCATCTCTGAGAAACACACACACACCGTTTAAAAAGACTTGCTTTAATTCGAAGCACCTGTGAGCTGTTTAATCGCTCACTGCAAGACTCTTTTTTTTACCAGTATGAAGCATGCACATTATATTTGATTTTTAAAGAATACTCCAGGTTAAATAGAACTCAAGCTCTGGATAATGTTGACTCATACATTGGTTTACCAAATAAAATAAAATGAATAAACAATAAAACACTTGCAATGGAAATCTATTGCGCAAACTCAAATGCTTTTCACCACAGTTTCGTCTTTATTTATAGTTATAGTAGCTAACACTCATAATTCATAAAGAGGGCTTTTTATGTTAGCATATTAATCAGACAATAATAACACAACTTTGATTATGTAAAACCAGCAAAATCACAGCAGCAGTTTTAAAGATGTTTTGATTGTTTGACTACTCAAAAGAGATATATCACTTATTTTGTGTTACTGTATTTCTATATTCATCCCATGTGTCCTCTTAAGATGTAAATTTATCCTGGCAACACATCCCTTCTGAAAATTAACCATGTTTTTTGCTACACTAATCATAGTTGAACTATGGTATTTGAAGTAAAACTGTAAAGATTGACGATACAAATAAAAAGATTTGCACACCCGCTCCGAAGTCCCGATTTGAATCAAAAGATTCACAAACCTGCTCCGAAGTTCCAATCTGAAAAGATTTGCGAACCTGTTCTGAAGTTCCGATCTAAATAATGATTCGCATACCTTCAAGTATCACAAATCTTTCAATTTTCAAAATGATTCAAGATCCCAATACAAAGTTCCGATCTAAATCAAATGATTCACGATGCACGCTTTGAAGTCTCGATCTGAAACAAGTGATTCATGATACACAATCCCATCGGAGCGATTTGAAACAGTGAATCATTTTGCGAAGCAATGGTTTAACTGATTCTGGGTTTTGAAACGCTCCTTATAAAGAACTCAGAGATGAATCAATATTATAAACTGGGATTTAAAGCAAAAATATATATGAAGTAGAATATGAAGCAAGTATGAATATTTGTTCATCTTGTCTGATCTAAAGCCAGAACAAGTAAAATTGCTCCACTCATGATGGCATTCAAACTACACGTGCGAGACATGGTTTCAAGGGTCCTCGCGTCTCTTTCACTAAATGTGTTGAGGTGATTAGAGCGAACGCTGTGTCTCTCTTCACCAGCTAATGAGATACGCAAACTTGGGAATGAGAGAGACTAAATTTCTAATTGTAGAAGCTCAGCGTTAGTGTGTACTTTGGTAATCCTCAAGATGTGCTTTAATTGATACGTGTTGAAATAAAGGATGAAGTTTCCACATTAAACCCAGTAACTTGAGAGAGAGAGAGAGAGAGAGAGAGAGAGAGAGAGAGAGAGCATAAGAGAGAGATTGGGTTAGTACGCATGGAGTTTCTTGTACCACAAACCAAAAATTGTCTGTGTAATGACAGAGCTTAATGAAGAGACAATCGTGTTTAAGGGACATGTTCAACCAAAAATAAAGGTTTGCTGTTAATTTACTCACCCTCATGTCATGCAAGATGTAGCGGACTTTTTTCTTTAAACAATAAAGAAGCTGAAAATGTGGTCCTTGGTTATTGTTAAAATGCAAGTCAGTGGCGCTTGTCACTTTGAGAGACAAAGAAGCATAGCTATACAGACAACACAAAACGAACACCTGTGGCTCCTGACGATATATTGATGTCTACTGAAGTGAAATAATCGGTGTGTTTAAGAAACTGAACATTATTTACAGCTTTATTACCTGTAATCCAGAGCCTCAGACAGACGGTCCGGAGTGATGTCTGGTTTGTGAATGAATCATTCTTTTGAACCTGAGACGTCTGAATTCAGGCTCGAGCAGCACAGATCTACAGGTTACTCAGTCAAAACTCAGTTGCCTGACTGGAAATGAGCCAAAATAGCGGCATATCTGATCCTATGATGAATGATTTGATCACCTAAGCAAACTGGTGAATCGAATATTTGAACCAGATCATTCAAATTAATTGTCCAAAAAATCATATTTCCCTGTTTGCTGCAGCTCTGGATTATAGGTAATAATGTTGTAAATATGTTCAGTTTCTTGCACAGACTGTTCATTTCACTTCATAAGAACTCAATATATCATCAGGAGCCACAATATTAATTTTGTATTGTCTGTACATGTGCTTTTTTTGACTCTCAAAGTGATGGTAGCTGCTGACTTTTATGAACCACCAAGGACCACGGTTTCAGCTAAAAATCTTGTATACCCCAAGAGCGGAACAGCAAATTTCATTTTTGGGTAAACTGTCCCTTTAAGATAAAAACCTTAAAAATACTTGAGTGGAAATTTGCTCCCGTCGTGCTCATGCTACAGAGCTTTGTGTTCTTTTTCAACTCCAGCAAACTCAGACTAATGAATTTACTGAGATGATGTTACAGCACTTTGAGGGGCTATTTCACCTTAAATGCTTGGCTTTTAGCAGACGCTTTGTATCTTAAATGACCTACAGTACGCTAATTGCAGGTTCTGTCCCTCTGGAGCAGCCTGGAGTTAAATGTCCTGCTGAAGGGTACAATGGTGACAGAGAGCGATTGTAATCTATGTTACTCTCCAGGTCCTGGGTCGCCCCTGTATACTTGGACGTGAAACCGCAACCTTTGTGTTTGCAGCCCAGATCCTGAACTTGGCACACATATACTGTACACTCTTCAAAAGAAAGGCTCCAAGTAGATTTGCATTTCCTCAAGGAAACAGCAGTGCATGCAGGGTAGAAAAAGAACAGTGCTAAAGTTTTAGGTTTTAGGCTTTGGTTCTGTGCAAATGAAATGACGGCATCAGAGCAACCTCTGGCCTAAAACATGCTCAAGTAAATGAATGCAAATGTGTTGCAAAATTGATGCATCAGCAATGTGTTAGTCTGCGTACTTGTATAAGGCATGTTTCTGAACTTAAACTTGCCGTTGTCAAGATGACACTCAACATGCATCTTGTTTTCTGTTGAAAAGGAAAAAGCCTCAATTCAGTGTCCAAATAATGCAAGAAAAAATATTAACCTCAATCCTGTTAAAAAAAAGAAAAAAAAAGAATAAGATAAATAAACAAATATGATAAAATATAGTCATATAAAATATTAAAATAAATAATATAAAAATATATTAAAAATAAACAAATAATATACATATTCTTAATGAGTATTCCACTTCAGATCGAAAACAAAGATAAAACAAAGATAAAATTTGCAGATTTTTCCCAATTTGTTTAAACAAGTGAAAAACTAGTGAAGTTAGATGTTGAAACTGCAAACTGGGAATAAATAATAATTTTCATTAAAAAAAACAGTGTTGTTTAAAAAAGAAGTGATTATAGGATGAAATTCAATTAAAGATTGACAACAAAGCATTAATGTGTTCTGCAGTGTTTTTTTTCTATAGTAAATGCTCCTTGTTTTATTTGTTTAGATATTTTTACAATTAAACAAGTAAAAAAGGACTGTAAAAACTAAATAATAATAATACTTTTTGAAGTCTCTATATTATATTTCTTCTATAAAAATGTATTACAAAAACAAGTGATACTCATTATTGCAGTGTGGAAATTATATTGCTTCTTCTCTAAAAATATATTTTTATATAAGAAAATCTGATGCCATTAGAGACTCTTTTTAAGTTTTACAAAGAACCTTGTGTATTTATTTATAAATTTTTAAAAAAACCTACAAGCCAAAACATTGATCTGAGCAATATTTAGACATATTTTTATTTTCTAAATATAATGTAGTAACTCAAGAACCGTATTCAGTCGAGATTGGTTTTTGATTATACGACTGCATCTAAAGAGATCCTTTGAAGAACATTTATTTTTAAGAGTTTAGCATCCTTACGAAGCTCTTTTGAGTCATTAATTAGTCATCAGCTGGTTGCTGAAACACACAGGAAGTGTGTCAGATGAGTTTCCTCTCTGCTGGTGTAAAGCCAGAGCGGTGTGTGTGTTTGTGTTGTATGAGCGCTCAGCCAATCTAAGCAGACTCATTCTCTAAGATCAACAGCACAAACACCTGAGAAAACACAGTAATAGCACCTAAATTCTCCAAGCTCCCCGTACGCTCTTGTGTATAAATATTAAGAAATGTCAGTGTAATGTATACAGCCCGACAGAAACCTGCTAGTGTTTATATACATTTGAACCTGTATATGATTAAACTGCTCGTTCTGTGTGTGTATGTGCCAGAAGCGACTCGAGTCACAAACGTGTCCCTACTGCACCTTCAACATGAAAACTCCTGGAAAACTATTAAAAACCTGGCCAAATAACGTCTTAGATCTGTCATGGATTGATTTAAATAGATTTGAAACTCATCAAAACAATAATAAAGACAGTAGCATGAGCTGATCTTAGGTTTGAGAGTATTTAACAACGGCTCCCATTTGTTTTCTTCATCTTCATGCAGTGCAGTTCTTTCTAATTGACTCTGAATGGAATCTGCGAGCTTCATTTCTTTCTCACATGTGCTTTTTATTATTCTACATCTGCTCTGACCCTGCAAACCATGTCGGAAAGTTACCAAAAATCACTCATTCTGGTTTTAGAGAACATACACATGCACAAACACACAAGCTCAGAGTTGTTCGTAGAATGTGAATCTATTCTTTCTTGTGGTTCTTTCGGCAGCTTTATATGTTTCACTCACAGTTCTACTGGACTTTGGACTTTTGGTTACGAAGGACAGAAATCATCTGAAAGCAAAGCTCTCGTACACCCATATATGTGCAAAATTGTGAATTTAAATTGAATTGGAATGACAGGAAAAGGAATTTACTGAATTGCAATACAACCAAATGCAACATAGGATTAATGCAGTGTCACTTTTAATAAAAGCATCTGCCAAATGCATGAACGTAAATATAAACTAAATATAAATTTATAAAAGCTGGCATTTCAAACTTCAATTTATCCAAAAGTTTAGTTCTGAATGCCACACGGATCTGTTGTTTATGTCTTTTGACACCTTTACACCTTTATGTCCTAACCAGATGCGATGCTGTAAGATTCAATTTGTCTGTCAACACCAGACGCGACACGGCTATTAGATGCAAATCAATCAAAAAGTCACAGCCAATCAGAAATGCATGTGGGCGGAGCTCTTTCTGCAATCGCACTGCACTTGCAACCAAGTGGGTAAGTGCATAATCTAATTCATAAATATTAAACCATTTTAACATTATTAAAAATACATAGTGAGTGACGGATACAATCTTTGTTATGGAATAGGCTACACTTCTTTTTATATTGAGTTGATGTTCATGTTTGTTTCAATTTATTTTGAAAATCTGAGGTAAATTATCCATTGCCGTTTACGGTAAGACTATAAAGGTCACCCAAAATGATGTTCAAACTCACATTAGACACGTTTAAGTAAGGGATAATGCATGTGCATTAAACGATTTTAATGCACGACGTGGTTGCCTCTGCGAAGTACATTAAAATTGTTTAATGCACAGCTAGCCATGCATTATGCCACTTATACCATAGTCATTTGTCAGCATTGAAAAGTTAAAGCTGCTTGCTTTAAATCAGACACAAAGATGAAATAGTTCGGTACGATCACATTTATTTGAATGAATTATAGCATTTATTTGAATTAACTATCGATTGATCAATCGAGAGAGAGAGAGAGAGAGAGAGAGAGAGATATGACAGTTGTGTGAGCCTACCTGCGTCTGCACGTCTCTCTAAACAAGCTGTAGGCCTACTTCAAAAACAGTGATTTTACCACATTGTTGCTAAGGAATATAATGTAGTGAGGCCTTTTATTAATAGAAGTCGCGGGGCAGTGTTGACAACATGTTTGTATGTATGTATGTATGTATATGCGTATATGTGTGTGTGTGTGTGTGTGTGTGTGTGAGAGATTGATGAGTGTGGGTTTGAGTGCATCAATTAAAGCAGCGGACTAATATAGAACGGTGATTAAACAGACTTGGAACTACCTGTGCATTAAACAGTTTTACTGCATACCTGCCAGCCAATCAGAATCCAGTATCTAGACAGACCATGGTATAACATTAAATAAAGCACATAATCAGTACCTGAGATCATCACTGGCATACTTTATGTTCTTTCAGCCGGGACGTCGCAGAAATAAAAACCGTTTCTAGAATCACCAGTCGTTTGTCGTGTATCGTCGGTCACGTCTGGTTAGGACAAAAAAATAAATCCTGTATCATTATTATTAATATAAAGAATTAACATAGTATTATTACTATACTGTTTACAATTAACATGGAAAAGACACCTTTTTTTTGTGGTGTCGCGTCGTGTATGGTTAGACAAGGTTGAGACATCAATTAAAGTGATACAGAACTAATTATAAACTGATAAACACCAGGGCAAAGACATACGTCAACTAATAATTTATTTGTATATTTGATTAATTCAGTGGTCATTGCAGTTACAGAGACAGCAAATAAAACATGTGATGAGAGGGAGAGAAACTCTCCCTGTAGTTAAAAGAAGAATATTCCTCATGTGGAAACACATAAAGTTCATCAAACTGCACATTTACCCATGTACATGTTCATACACACACACACACACACTTCACATTCAGACTAATGGAAGTGAATACACACAAATACTCATTCATACACAGATATGTAAAAATATACAGTTGTGTGCAAATGTCTGTGGCTGAACTCGACGTTCTCTGCCATATTTCTGCTCATTTTCGAGCTGTTTATTTGCTGCATTTCTTCAAAGCTGATTTCGCACATGCTCAGTTGGGATGCCAATGCCAGACTGAATCACCCGAACATGAATTGTGGGAACGGTGCCCAAACTTTTGCACACAACTATAAACACAAATACATTCGCACAAGCAGTCACAGACAGAGCAACCTTCTGCACGTCTGCCGATTCCCTCCAGAAACACAATTCAGTCTTTCTCTAATTGTTCATTTACTTAATGACATCAGGGTCATTAAAACCGGTAATCTGTGCCGCTCATGCGGTGGGAAAGCTTTCATATGTTTATAGTCTCTCATCCAAACCACTTCCAGGAGTAAAACGAAAATGGAAATTGCTGTGGAAATGACATTCCTTCGTCAAGGCATCTCTGCAAACTAGGCTACGTTCAGGATGGCATACTAGTTTCTACTCTAGCATATGGTATGTCTGTTTCGTCCCTCGGGTTAGTCGATTGTGCTTGTATTTTTCTTATTTGTCACTTTGGATAAAAAACCCACATATACAGCATTCTGTCAAAAACAGTATGCAACCATAAGCATTTAGTAGGGCGCTACATTCTTACATGACCTCATTATGGGAAGGGTGTCCTGTTGTCATCTCGGTTTTTTTGCATTTTTAACCCAATTTTGTGCAGAATGTCTGTTGTATTAATTCCTGTGCATTTGTCACTGCAGATGGAAGGTCGAGTTGACTGCGTTGCATTGTGGGATACAGTGTTACACACAGAGCACTTGGCAGTGTTCGGAATGTAATATTATCACACTGCATTCTTACTGCTGATTTTTGAATGAAGTGTGTGAAACAGTCTTTAGTATAGATGATGCATAATATTATAGTTTGCTAATAGTATTCCATTCCGTTCACATCCCTACTCCAAGTATTTGAAAAGTACTTTTATTGTGTGGAATTGAAAAAAGTACCTAAAATGTGTATATACTGATTTATTTGTCCCGTCACTGGGCACATTCTGAGGTCGGTGTGCATCATGGTGTGTGTAAGAGTTTACTATAGTGAATCTATGGACGCTTGTAAAAAGTATGAACATTTTAACACTACTTCAGTTAACTCTCCTGTTAGTTTAACATTGGCATAAAACGAGTAGTTATTGCATTAACACACAGAGACTATCAACATAAAATACTTAAACAATAAAAAATCCTGTTATGCTGACAATAAACATTCATTTATTCATTCATCTCTCTCTCAGAAAATGAGACTTATTTGTTGGGTGGAACCAGGCGGTGATTTTTTACCAATGAAAAGGGCTGTTTACTTCTTAATGCAGCAAAGACAGAGTAAAGCAAACTTATTGTACTGACATTCATCTCAATGTGATCAGAGTATGAATTTATCTCTAGTTACTCCTTCATTTCTCTGTAATATTACTGACACAAGAGACAATATCGTACTGTACATCATACAATGCAGATACATTGAGGTCCGAAAGTTTAAAAGATTCAAATCTGGCATTTTTATTTAATGCTAGAAAAAAACAAAGGAGTTTTAGGTTTGTGAAAAACCCATGAAAAGCCATGTTGCGATGCAAAATGTAGAAGAGATATTTCAAATTTGGCACTATTCTAAGTAGTGATAGACTGATAAATGTGGCCATTATCAGTCAAATCATGCTGGAGAACATGCTCTCGGTTGTTCAAGTCAGCTGCTGCACAGAGACACACCAAATATCATTAAGTCTGAAAATGTTCAATGCAAACTAATGCATTTGTAATTAAAATGAAAAAAGCAAGTGTATATGTGTGTACTCACAGTAAGAAGAATACACGTCATTATTCTCGTCTTTGTCTTGTCTTTTAAAACGGTCAGACGGCAGATAAAAACCGAGACATTCAGTAGTAGAGGAGAGAAAAACATTAGGATAGAGCATTAGCCCTGAAACGTGCTCTACACCAGCATGCAAACACTCTCAATTTCACATGTCATTAGATTCAGTAATGCAGCAGAATGCAATTCATCAAGCTATTCTCATCACTGCCACAAGGGGAGCTGTGATGCTTTAGCATAAACAGTTAAGTAAACACACACTTTGCCAAGATTTTTGCTCCAATTTAGTCTGAATGAGCTGATAATAGTCGATAATAGAAAATCAGAGGCTTTTGGCATCCAAATGTTTAGCTTCAGATTATGAATCCATCCTGTCAGAGAAGATATTTTGAGGCGAATCTGAACACATATTGTGTAGTGTATTCAATCTTAAGCTAGACAATGTTAGTTAAACTGTTGATATTTTTATTTTTTTATTTAGGTTGTAGTTCACCCAGAAATGAAAATTCTGTCATCACTGAATCATCCCTCAATATACCTGTATGACTTACTTTCTTCTGTGGGAGATGAAAGAAGATATTTTGAAGAATGCTGGTAACAGTCGGTAGCCAATCCATTTCGGTTCCCATTGACTTCCATTGCAATGTTTGTCCATCCAATGGAAATCAATGGGAACCACAACCGTTTGGTTACCAACACTCTTCAGAATGTATTTGTTTGCGGACCACAGAAGAAATATATGTATACAGGTCTGGAAAGACTCAAGGATTTTTGATTCTTGGGTGAACTATCCCTTTAAAAAGGATGCCAAAATTTGATCACCTCATGTTGGCTGTCAAGAAAAAAACAAAAACAAAAAAACACTAAAGTTGTCCATACAACTAATGCTCTATAATACAAGTATTCTGAAGCCATATGAAGCTTTTAAAAAGTCATTATTAACTAATAATCTTCTCAAATTCTCTCAGTTGTGCTTGTATTTAATTCAGTCTCTAAATGGATTAGTTTGACAGTGCTTTTTTGTCATCTTGTGGAGCTTAACAGCCTGTTTTTATATGGAAAAGAGGGAAATTTTCCTCTTGCGTTCCACAGAATAGAATAACATACTATGGGTTTGGAACAACATGAGAGCGAGTAAAATGATGACAAAATATTCATTTTGGTTGAATTTTGGGTGAACTATCCCTTTAATGACAGACATTTGTTCCTGCCACAGTAACTCAAAAAAGCATGTTAAAAATGCACAATGAAACCATGTTTGCCAAGCATTCGTGCATTTGCATACTTGCGCCGAGTATGTTTCTATCTGCTAATGGACATGGCTCTGTTCTGCAATAGATCCTTCAGAATCAAGTACACACATCCACACGTACGACACACAACCCACAGATACGAGCGCGCTAAACAAGCTCTTCAAAAGTGAAATGATCCAGGCCGACGATGATGATGATGATGAAGATTTTGAGGTTTTCAGAACTGAAGCGAGCAGCATGTGGTGAACACCAGTGTGACCATCTGATGAAGGCCACAAAGACGAGAAGAACCGAACCAGATGCGGACAGAATCGTTCCCCTGATTTGTAATTTGAGGACGTATTTCATATTTGATTGATTAAATTGTGGCTTGGAGAGGAAATGGAATCAATCCGTGTGCAGCTCAGTCAAACTGCAGCGTGTGTGTGTGTGTGTGTGTGTGAGAGAGATTCAGTGGTGTGTGATTAGAAACAGTCTTTTTAACGGTCCCTTTAGAAGGCTGACCAACAGGACGACATCAAATAACGCACTGGAAACGACGATACGCAGAGTTCGCTCTCCCAGTCTCCCGCGTACGCTGGACAGTGGTCAATAATAAAGAGTTCCCTGCCATCCCATCATGCTTTGCTGCACTTGCCTTTCTTCTCTTTGCGCTGGAACTTGCGCAGTCGTCGAGTCCAAATGTCCCTCCACTGAATGACCAGGCTGTTTTTGTCGGCCAGCAGTCCTGGGCGTTCGGGGCTTGTGGTGCCCTCGCTCGTGCCCAGGATGAGGAAGCGTTTGCCCATGTGTATCCGCGGACATTTGCAGGCCAGATCCTTCATATGGACCCACAGCACGTGATCGCCTCTCTTCAGCGGCTCTCCGCGGCTCTTGTACACAGACACCAGGCTGACGGCAAATTTGGCCCAGTCACCGACCGTCTCCATGTCCAACACACTGACCTGGACAGCTACACACACACACACACGAGAACATTACACCAGATACGATTAATGCTTGATTTTGCATTAAATCACAACAAATGCTTCTTAAATATAAAGGGACTAAAAGGAAAGAACAGAATGAAAGATAAAGGAACTGTACCGTAGTCCTTTTTGCAGTATTTCTTCATGTTTATCTTGAGATTTCCCTTCAGTGGTTTACAGTACGAGTCACAATCTGAAAAAAACAGAAATTTGTAAATTAAAATATTAGAATTAAAATGCACTGTGAATAAGCTCTAATAACACACTAACATGCCTAAATCACTAAAATAACCAAACCATAAACTCAACATTGTATTTGAATAGTTAACTCATCTATCTATCTACCCGTGTGTCCATGAATTTCTATGCTGGTTCAGGCTGGTTTTTGCTGGTTCAGCTGATGGACCATCATATCCACACTATTTTTTTTTTAAAAATGCCGTTCAACTTGCATGCAACTAGTAATTGGTAAAGCTGGTTTACCAAGGACCATTTGCTAGTTAAGCTAGTTAGGAAGCCTTTCCTGGTGTTTTCAACAGGGTATTGTGAGTGTTTTAGAGTGTTTGCAATAGTTGGCATGACTTTAGTGTGTGTGTGTGTGTGTAGCGCTCATGTGGCACACCGTGTGAAGTGTTCATTGACCCAGAAGAGCTGTTGAAAACACACACAATTCCTTCACTTCTCTGCTTTCACACACACATCTGATTCACTTTCACTCATGACAAGGACAGATTGCGAGTTCTCCGCCCCTTTCCAGCAGTGATACAGAGCGAAACGCCACACAAAAGTGAGCGGTACTTCCTCTGTCTGTCTCTAAACTCTGTCCTGAATGTGTCTGTGTGTGTGTGTGTGTTTGTGCACTAACCTGCAGGCTCCTCTGTAGTGCTGATCACAGCCGTCGGCTTTATAACAGGGATTTCTGAAAGACACGTAAAGGATGACGTCAGTGTGCATTCCTGCAGCTCAAACAGTAGATTTGACACTAAAGGTCATGGGATTGATACAATGTAAGTCACTTGGATAAAATTGTCCACCAAATGCATGAACCCAAATCTAAATGTGCAGGTGTGGAGAAGGTGTTTGATTGACAGACTGTGATAAACACACCTGCTGCCTTACTATGTGTGACTGCTAACCATATGTTCACTTAGCTAAACTTTGAAAACAAAATTGTCACTAAACAAAATCTATCACAGTGTCCCAACCAGACATAATGCAATTAGTTTCCAGACAAAGCTGCTCAACCAATCAGAAAATATCTGATAGTGGATTTCACTTAAGACAAGGAAGAACAGAAGTACATACTTGTCTAGTTTGGGGTTAAAAAAAAAAAAGATAAGAGAGAGAAATCTGACAAAACTTCCCTTTGGGGAGATAATGAATCGGAAAAATGATTATTACATATGAAATTTATTTTCACATTTTATAATATTGGTAAAGTTATCCAAACTATGACATGACAAAAATGCTTGTGAATAATATTGTGACCAAAAAAATTAAATAAAATAAAAATGAATTTAAAATTAGGTTCAAATAAATTACATTAAATAAATATAATATCCATGAATTCAAATTTGCTTCATGTCTCAATGCCGTTTGCAATTTTGTCTTGCATGTGAACGCCGAAACCATAAAAACTATTTTCATTAAAAATAAACATTTCAGTAAAAAATAAACATAAAATAAAATAAAACAGTGTTGTAAACAATTCTCTTTTGAAACTTAGTTTAACTAAAATAACTAAAACTGAAATAAAAATGACTAAAACTATATATTAAAATGAAATGAAATTGATTAAAATTAAAACAAAATATAAAAATAAGAACTAAATATAAAAATATACAATTCTAAATAAAAGACTATAACACTCAATCTCAATGACACTTATTAAAGTGAATAATGCTTTTTTTAATGCAAAACTTTTCTGTCAGGTTTGGGTGTCATTCTGGGTAGTATTAGTCTTTGTTTTTATAAAAACAATACAAGTTTATAATACATCTTCATGTAGAAAGATAAACAGACGATTGTGTCACTCACTAATGCACGGGGCGACGGGCGATCGGCTCTGCTGATAACCTTTAGCACAGCGGTTGCATGTGATGCCAGTCACCCCGTCTTTACACGGGCACTGACCCGTCGTCTGGTTACACGTTTTACCTGCAGCTCCCACCGGATGGCAGTCACATGCTGGAGAGGAGAGGAGAGAGAGAGAGAGAGAGAGAGAGAAAGAAAGAAAGAAAGAGAGAGAGAGAGATGATCAGCTCTGGCACAGGGGCAGAAGGGAAGTCCAAATAATGGCCTTAGTCCCCGTCTGGACCCGTAAACATTGCCATGACACTCAATCTGTTACACACACTTCCCGTAACCACGCACACACACACACACGCACACGCACACGCACACACTGCTATATCTCATTTAAAGTCAGATGGCTCAATATTATATTAAATTAGGGGCTGTGTTACAGGAATTACACATAGTAACCGAAGTCTCTCACAACAACAAACAAAGAGTCACAGCATGGAAAACAGGTTTCATGTACAGCGTGACATACTCAAACACTCACAACATTATACTGAAACTACAATAAAAACGTCTCGTTCAGAAATCATGTTATGATGCCAAGACCAAGAGCTACGTACACTACCAGATTGTGCATATCTAATTATTCTTTCATATGACTATTTTTCATGTTTTATCATAATAGTAAAGTTATCTAGTTAAAATAAATACATTATTAATAATTTATATAATTTCACATTTGCTTCATGTTTCAGTGCAGTTTGCATGTGAACACTCCAAATGAACTCTATTTCTAAATATTGTGGCTAATATTTGTTAACAGTGTGAATGGAAAGTGATTCAGTAACTGAAGTGATTCAGATCCAAGTTCACTTCCAAGTTAAGTGTGAATCCAAAGAAATTGGGTCCACTTAAAAAGGTTTAGGCACGTTTAATGTCATATTATCATTTATACACCATTGAGACACTATTATAAATTTTTTAAGTGTTTGAATTGGTTTTTATTTTATATTTCCTTATATTTTATTTTATACGTCCATCGCCCCTTTGATGCAGTGCAGTTGTCCTGTCCCCTTAGCAGAAAAACACCCCCAAAGCATAATGTTTCCACCTCCATGTTTGACGTGGGGATGGTGCTTTTGGGGTCATAGGCAGCATCCCTCCTCCTCCAAACACGGCGAGTTGAGTTGATGCCAAAGAGATGGATTTTGGTCTCATCTGACCACAACACTTTCACCCAGTTCTCCTCTGAATCATTGGCAAACATCATACGGTCTGTACATGTGCTTTCTTGAGCAGGGGGACCTTGCAGGCGCTGCAGGATTTCAGTCCTTCCCGGCATAGAAGTTATGTTACCAATTGTTTTCTTGGTGACTATGGTCCCAGCTGCCTTGAGATCATTGACAAGATCCTCCCGTGTAGTTCTGGGCTGATTCCTCACGGTTCTCGTGATCATTGAAACTCCACGAGGTGAGATCTTACATGGAGCCCCAGTCCGAGGGAGATTGACAGTTATTTTGTGTTTCTTCCATTTGCGAATAATTGCACCAACTATTGTCACCTTCTCACCAAGCTGCTTGGCGATGGTCTTGTAGCCCATTCCAGACTTGTGTAGGTCTACAATCTTGTCCCTGACATCCTTGGGCAGCTCTTTGGTCTCGGCCATGGTGGAGAGTTTGGAATCTGATTGATTGATTGCTTCTGTGGACAGATATTTTTTATACAGGTAACTCTTGTTGAGAGTGCTCATAATCTCAGCTCCTTACCTGTACAAAAGACACCTGGGAGCCAGAAATCTTGCTGATTGATAGGGGATCAAATACTTATTTCACTCATTAAAATGCAAATCAATTTATAAATTTTTTGAAATGTATTTTTCTGGATTTTCTGTCATTGTTCAAATAAACCTAAAATGTATTTGTCAGTACAAACGTACAAAATCAGCAGGGGATCAAATAATTTTTCCCCACTGTATATATATATATATATATATATATATATATATATATATATATATATATATATATATATTTTTTTTTTTTTTTTTTTTTATGATTTTATATTATATTTGATTAACCAATAACTGTGAATTTTGGGCAAAAAAGTGAATAGTTTTCTAATTAAAATGATGGTTTTGTGTTGACTATTCTAGTGTTTGAGCATATGTCTACATGTGTATAGTCATGGCCAAAAATATCGGCACCCTTGGTAAATATGATCAAAGAAGGCTGTGAAAATTAATCTGAATTGTTAATCCTTTTGATCTTTTATTTCCATCTTTCGGATGAGATGTTAAACCAAGGTCCTGACTCTCTGTGGTCATTAAAAATCCCATGACACTCATCGTAAAGAGTAGGAGTGTAACCAGTCCTGGCCAAATTCCCCCCACTGGCCCTTATCAATCATGGCTTCCCTAAAAATATTGACAACTAAAAAAAAAAATTTTTAAAAATCATGGCTTCCCAATAATCCCCATCCACTTGATTGGCTCTATGACACTCTCTCCTCTCCACCTGTAGCTGGTGTGTGGTGAGTGCACTGGCGCCGTTGTCCTGTGGCTGCCATCGCATCATCCAAGTGGATGCTACACTGGTGGTGGTTGAGGAGAGACCCCCACCCCACATAATTGTAAAGCGCTTTGGGTGTATTGCAATACATAATAAAGCGCTATATAAATGCCTCATTCATTCATTCATTCATTTATTTAAAAAAAAAATCACAAAAATCTAACCTTTCATTGGATAATAAGAATTTAAAATGGGGGGAAATATCATTATGAAATGTTTTTCTCAAATACATGTTGGACACAATTATTGGCACCCCTAGAAATTCTTATGAGTAAAATATCTCTGAAGTATATTCCCATTCATATTCATGATTTTGAGCACTCCAGGGTGATTATGAACATGAAATTATCCAGCCATGGCTTCCTGTTTCACAGAAATATAAATAGGAGGGAAAACAAAGCCCAAATTCCCTTAATCATCCGTCACAATGAGAAAAACCAAAGAATGTATTTCTGATGTGCAGCAAAAGATAATTGAGCTTCACAAATTAGTGAAGTGGCTTTAAGAAAAGAGCTAGAGCAGTGAAAATTCCCATTTCCACCATCAGGGCAATAATTAAGAATTTCCAATCAACATAAAATGTTACGAAACTGCCTGGAAGAGGACGTGTGTCTATATCGTCCTAATGCACGGTGAGAAGGAGAGTTTGAGCGGCTAAAGACTCTCCAAGCACCACAGCTGGAGAATTGCAGAAAATAGTTGAGTCTCGGGGTCAGAAATCCTTAAAAAAAATTGTCAAACAGCCCCTACATCATCACATGTTGTTTGAGAGGGTTTCAAGAAACATTCTCCTCGCTCATCCAAAAACAAACTCCAGCATATTCAGTTATCAGACACGACTGAAACTTCAAATGGGACTGGCTTCTATGGTCAGATGAAACTAAAAAATCAGCTTTTTAGCAGCAAACACTCCAGATGGGTTTGGTGAACACAGGGATAAAAAGTACCCCACAATGAAATATACTGCTGTATTTTTGATGTTGTGGGCCTATATTTCTGCTGGAGGTCCTGGACATCTTGTTTAGACGCATGGCATCATGGATTCTATCAAATACCAACAGATAAAAAATCAATAAGTGACTTATTATCCAATGAAAGGTTAGATTTTTGTTTAGATTTAATAATGCAGATTAATTTTCACAGCCTTTTTTGATCTTATTTACCAAGGGTGCCGATATTTTTGGCCACGACTGTGATGCGAAAATGTGTGTTTCCTCTCCGTGTCGAGACTCTCAAAACACACGCACACACACACACACACACACACACACACACACACACACACACACAGAGAGAGATAAGGTCTGAACAGCTGTGGCAGCTGCAGGTGAAGCTGGAAGCTCCAGAGATCGGGCTGTGACTTCATCTGTGTGTGTGTGTGTGTGTGTGTGTGTGTGTGTAGGTGGAATTTAAGGAATTCTCAGGTGCTGTATCACAGTAACACTGATAAGGGTCTCAGCGCTCAACATGGGCGTTATCAAATTAATACTGACAGCACAACAAAAGAGTTCCTGATTGACACACATACACACGTTCATTCAGTCTAAATACTAATGTCATGCCAAAGAGGTTCAAGAAGCCACAAACACTCTTGTGCAAGAGCAGCACTGGTTCTCGTTATCAGCACACTCAACCAAATGCTATTGGGATCATTTCAAACCAGCAGAGAGCAGCAGAAACAACTAGACTTTTAATTTATGAAGCAAACATCAGACGCTTGTGACACTATAAGGTGGTCTGCTTGGTTTCAAGTTTTTCTGGATTCCGTTTGTTTTCCGTTTGGAATTTACTGGACTCTGTTTTAATGTTAGTAATTAAATTTTACTTTTAGAATTTAACAACAATTTAATAAAAGTTTAACAAAAAATATTTGTTTTTATTTTTCCCAAATTCTGTGTTTTTTTGTTTTATTTTTTCATGATTATGGTTTAATGTTAGTAAACCATAGTTAACAACAGTTTATTGAAAGTGGAATAAAAATGAATTTTTTTTTGGGGCCCTAAGAAATTTATTTTTATTATTTTTCCCAAATTCTGTGTTTTCCATTTAAATTTTTCTGGATTACGTTTTAATGATTTAATTAACTTATTAAATATTTCTGATTTAATACTAATTTGTTATCAAAAATAGTGGTCAAATAAAGGCATAAAACATAAAAAGGCAACACAGTTTAATCAGTCTTCTAAAATGTAATCAAAAGAAAATATACATTTTATTTTTGTCAAACTGGCAAGCACATGCTGCAATAAATGCAATAATGCAGTACTGTTAAAATGCGATAATTTTAGGAAGACTTTTGAGTCTGTGTGTATTTGACACTACGCTGCTCAAACGCAGAAACACAGGTTTCATATTTAAATAGCAGTCTTTTGAGCTATAATATTCACGGACACAAGTCCATATTTCAATTTGTTTAAGTTTACAGCCCTACTTTTGATTTATTCATCCAAAATTTGCCAAATTCCGTGACATTGTGTGTTATACTGAAAATTCCATTTTTATGACTGGATTCCGTTATTCCATCCTCGTTTTCCACATCACCGAATCCATAGGGCTCTATACCATTAATAATAATATTTCATACACACACACACACACACACACACTTTATCACTGTTAAATATTGCACACTTAAACCTTATCACTGATCCAGGTGAATAAATTTCAACTCTTGGCACAGAAATCTCACATTTTTCCAGCAGCCACAAAAGCAGAATTACTGATTGATAGTTTTGCAGGAAGCAAACGTTTTACGCTGCTCGCAATTTAACTTACAGAAACCCTTGTTCTTATGGATTGACTTTTCCTTCCAGAAATTCTCGACTTACAAGACATCTTTTATCCAAACACTTCAATTTTTCTCAAACTCTGATGTGTGCTTGCTTTGGCCGGAGTGACGGCAGCAGATATATGAGCTTCATGCACAGCCTGCTCCCAGTGCACACCGGTCCTGGTGTGGTTTTATTGAACTCTATTCTATTTTTAGATTTTAATTTATATACATGTGTGTGCTACTGATTTTATGTGGAAGCTTTCAAGCTGGAAAACATTTTACACACATACATACATTTTTCACCCATAAATAAACAGTAAACCATAAAAATGACTGAGTCACAGTCAGAAAATAAAGACGAGCGACTCTTATTTAACTGAGTATGCTATAAAATCATGTCTGAACACATCCTGCTTGCAGTTTTCAAGGTCCAAAATTTAAAAAGTAGTGTTAAAAATCTAAACCAGGATTCCACAAACCCTTCTGTCAGCCGAACCTCTTTGACTCTGACTCTTTGACATATTTACTTGAAGTTGCACAAGTTGATATTTAAATAATTTAACAACACATTAGCATGTTCACGGTTCTCTGATATCATTTAATGGTCAAATGGCTTGCATGTAAACAAATAAAATATCTGATAGTGTTTTATGTTGATTGTTTTTATTTTACAATTAGCTATTATAATATAATTCTATATTATAAATATTTGTTTTATTTTAATTTTACATTTTTATGATTTAATTCATTATTAGTCGTTCATAAACTCATGAACCCACAACCTGAACAACTCTGCCCAAAAATAACACATAAATGTACTTATTATCCAAAAATCGCCATGTTGCTCAATGCCATCATTTATAGAGGCTTGTGTAAGTACTTTAAACAGCTGTAAGTGATTTTTTGGAACACAACACATAACATGTCGCTGTTACTTGACAGATGTCCTCAGAAATCACACTTGAATTTCAAAGTTTTTCAAATTATTTGTATACTTGTCTCTGTGGCAGCTCTTGGTTCTGTAAACAGCAAAAAATGACCTGACAGCGGCCCATTGCACATGTTAACCAATAAGAAACATTGTCCTGTTTATTTGAGCGGTCCCAAATTGTTTGGGACGGGACTTCCTGTTTTTATAGGAAGGGAAAATCTGTTTGGAAACAGTCATAAATTTTGTAATTCAGCATGCTGCCACTAGGGGCACTGAATGACACGCAGCTGAGGTCGACTTCTTGCAAACAATTTGAAGCAATTTAACACACCATTTTGACTCACTGGAGTTTAGAGGCGAAGGAATAAAAACAAAAATCGCTTTTTAAAGATAAAGACATTTATGGAAGCCTGTTTCTGCCACTGAATAAAAAATAATAAAAAGTAAGACGACTTTTTTTCTCACGATTTTTTAGCAAGTTTTCTCAGGTTTTTTTAGCGAGTTTTTTCTCACGATTGCGAGTTTACAGCTCGCAATTCTAACTTTTTTTCTCAGAACTAAGTGATATAAACTCACAAATTAAGAGAATAGAAATCAGAATTACAGGACATAAAGTCGCAATTGCGTGTTATAAAGTCAGAACTGTGTGATATAAATTCACAATTCTGAGAAATAATGTCAGAATTGTAAGATGGCCATGGAGTTTATATCTCGCAAATGCAACTTTATTTCTCAGAATTGTGACTTTATAAATCATTAGAATTGTGAGTTTAAATCTTGCAATTCAGACTTTTTCTCGCCATTGTGACTTTTTTCTCACAATGGCGACTATTCCTCAGAAGTGCGACTTTATTTCTCAGATTTGTGAGTTTATATCTCACCATTCTGACTTTTTTCTCAGAATTAAAAGTTTATATCTCGCAATTCAAACTTTTTTTCCTCGCAATTGTGAGTTTATATCTCGCAATTCAAACTTTTTTCCTCGCAATTGTGAGTTTATATCTCACAATGGTGACTATTTCTCAGAATTGCGAGTTTATATCACCCAATTCTGAGAAAAAAGTAAATTGCGAGAAAAAAGTTGCAATTGGCGGAAACAGGCTTCCATAAATATCTGATATTAACTATAGACTGAACAGTAAAAGATTGAGGAGTGTCGTACCTTTGCAGGCTCTGCGGTGTGTGATGGGTTTGCCCATGTCTCTGTAGAATCCCTCTTTGCAGTAATGGCAGTGGCGTCCAGCGGTGTTGTGTCTGCAGTTCATACACACTCCTCCGCTCTTACGGCCCGACAGCTTATACAACTCCATGTTAAAGCGACAGCGCCGCGCGTGCAGGTTACAATTGCACGCTATAAAGAAAGAAAGGGTGAACATGTTATCGATGGAAGTTGCATATAACGCATATGTGCATATGGTGTTTTTCTCAAAAAGATGATTGTTTGAGACGTACAATATAATTAAAAGGATTTTACAGTCTGACACTGCAGGAGAAACTTTAGATCCCCACATGGAATGTTTTATCTATTTTTTTAGCAAGTCATCTGTTTTCTGGTGCTTTAAGCAAAACACTGATCTGAGGAACCTGTAATGAAACAAACTTTATTAGTCTCCAAAGAACCATACAACTCAAGAACTCTATTAAGCCAAAAAAGGCCTTTATATGTACTGAACCTTTATTTTTCAAGTCAACATGAAGCAAGGTTTGCATTTTGCAACCCATTTTACTTCTATAATCTGATGCATTTCAGATGGTTTTCAGAGTGTTGGACTAAGCATTTTAATATTGGTTAAAATGAACTAAAAGCACACATGGCCTAAATGACGTCAAGCAAAAAGGGACACTGTTTCAGAAGTGGAGTATAAGTTATTACGATTTGATGAAAAATTTTGAAAAAATAAAAATAAATAAATAAATAACATACACTGAGGAATCATTCAAAATAAAACTAGGAACATGAATTAAGAAAGTAAAAATAGGTTTAATTTTGACTTCATGCTGACTTCTGTGACATAAAATCTGGAGCAAAATGTAGTCATGTGTATAAATATATCATTATATATATAACTATTTTATATATATATATATATATATATATATACAGTGGGGCAAAAAGTATTTAGTCAGCCACCAATTGTGCAAGTTCTCCCACTTAAAAAGATGAGAGGCCTGTAATTTTCATCATAGGTATACCTCAACTATGAGAGACAAAATGAGAAAAAAATCCAGAAAATCACATTGTAGGATTTTTAAAGAATTTATTTACAAATTATGGTGGAAAATAAGTATTTGGTCAATAACAAAATTTCATCTCAATACTTTGTTATATACCCTTTGTTGGCAATGACAGAGGTCAAACGTTTTCTGTAAGTCTTCACAAGGTTTTCACACACTGTTGCTGGTATTTTGGCCCATTCCTCCATGCAGATCTCCTCTAGAGCAGTAATGTTTTGGGGCTGTCGCTGGGCAACACGGACTCCAAAGATTTTCGATGGGGTTGAGATCTGGAGACTGGCTAGGCCACTCCAGGACCTTGAAATGCTTCTTACAAAGCCACTCCTTCGTTGCCAGGCGGTGTGTTTGGGATCATTGTCATGCTGAAAGACCCAGCCACGTTTCATCTTCAATGCCCTTGCTGATGGAAGGAGGTTTTCACTCAAAATCTCACGATACATGGCCCCATTCATTCTTTCGTTTACGGATCAGTCGTCCTGGTCCCTTTGCAGAAAAACAGCCCCAAAGCATGATGTTTCCACCCCATGCTTCACAGTAGGTATGGTGTTCTTTGGATGCAACTCAGCATTCTTTCTCCTCCAAACACAAGTTGAGTTTTACCAAAAGTTCTATTTTGGTTTCATCTGACCATATGACATTCTCCCAATCCTCTTCTGGATCATCCAAATGCTCTCTAGCAAACTTCAGACGGGCCGGACATGTACTGGCTTAAGCAGGGGGACACGTCTGGCACTGCAGGATTTGAGTCCCTGGCGGCGCAGTGTGTTACTGATGGTAGCCTTTGTTACTTTGGTCCCAGCTCTCTGCAGGTCATTCACTAGGTCCCCCGTGTGGTTCTGGGATTTTTGCTCACAGTTCTTGTGATCATTTTGACCCCACGGAGTGAGATCTTGCGTGGAGCCCCAGATCGAGGAGATTATCAGTGGTCTTGTATGTCTTCCATTTTCTAATAATTGCTCCCACAGTTGATTTCTTCACACCAAGCTGTTTACCTATTGCAGATTCAGTCTTCCCAGCCTGGTGCAGGTCTACAATTTTGTTTCTGGTGTCCTTTGACAGCTCTTTGGTCTTAGCCATGGTGGAGTTTGGAGTTGGACTGTTTGAGGTTGTGGACGGGTGTCTTTTATACTGATAACGAGTTCAAACAGATGCCATTAATACAGGTAACGAGTGAAGTTACAGGTCTGTGAGAGCCAGAAATCTTGCTTGTTTGTAGGTGACCAAATACTTATTTTACCGAGGAATTTACCAATTAATTCTTTAAAAATCCTACAATGTGATTTTCTGGATTTTTTTTTCTCATTTTGTCTCTCATAGTTGAGGTATACCTATGATGAAAATTACAAGCCTCTCTCATCTTTTTAAGTGGGAGAACTTGCACAATTGGTGGCTGACTAAATACTTTTTTGCCCCACTGTATATATATAAATATGTACACACAGTATATATAAATAAAATTCCATTATACATTCAAATATTTGCTCTAAAAGGTTAAAGGTTTAAAAACGTTTTATCTTTTTCATTTTAAGATTTGAAATGTCTACCTGTCTGTGTGTGTGTGTGTGTGTGTGTGTGTGTGTTATTACAGGGCCAATTTGTATGGAATTCTGTGGTTAATGAAACCTGCTTGGGCCATTCCCTCACACACACCATCTGCTGCTCTGTGTGAGAGTGAGTGTGTGTGTGTGTGTGTGTGTGTGTGTTTGTGATGAAAAGGGGTGTAATTTCGGGGGGTTTCTGGGCTAAAGTCAACAGGGTGAGATTACAGCAAATTCAGCTCGATAAACGTCTGCAGGCGATGTGTGTGTGCGAGTGCTGTAAGGGTGTGTGCATTTCTCCAAATGAAATTCCAAAAGCGTGACAAAAAGAACACACATATTCACACCCAAATAAAGTGCAACACGGTCACACACATGCACAAGACAGAGACTGAATTATTAAAGCATACGGTCTAAATATGAACACTTTCTAGGGCGTTTCCAGATGGGGTCTGATTTGAGCGGGAAGGCTTTGGAAACGAGCGCAGGTTTGCTGATATCTCCCAGCGCTGCATTTGTGCCTTGAGCGTGGTACTTAATCTAAAGTTGTTCCAAGGGCCTTTCTCAATGGCACCCTTCCTCTATTACAAAAGCTTTCCAAACACAGCTGAAAGCACTCAAACCTATTAACCTGAGGTTAGAGCAAACCCAGAGCTCCAAATTCATTTATGTAGAGCAGAAACGTTAGTTTGATGGAGCGTGCGCTACAGGTATGCACAGAACTACACCCAAAAACACATTTCTGTAAATGCCATACTTCTTACAGTTAATGTTGTGAAAATTAGAAAACAGATACATGTAACTCTACATATGTTTTGGATTATGATGTCTAAATTAATATGATTACTTAACTGTACAAACTAACTATAATTATACTAACAATGCTGTACAATTAAGCAATATAAAAATACTAACTGCTGTTATACTATGGAAGTCAATGGGGACCATCAACTGTTTGGATACCCACATTCTTCAAAGTATCTTCTTTTGTGTTCAGCAGATGAAATTGAAGGTAAGTAAATGATGACAGATTTAATTTTTTGGGGGTGTGGGGGGGTAAATGATCTCTTTAAGATTACAAGTTTCTTCAAATCACTCACCTGAAGTATGAGCAAGAGTGATAGTGATGCTCTCTTAGTGAACACCACTAATAAAAAACACCAAAACCGCAGAATAACACCTTCCACAGAACATCACCTGTGCGTTTTAACACACATATGTTTTATCAACTAGGAATAACAGCTCATTTAAAATTCCATCCGTGGTTTTATGTGAGCATAAATATCAGAACATTTGGCTCACAGGTGTTTCTAATTGATTAGGCGTTTCCTGTTGCGTAGATTGTTCACACATGAAAGAGTCGTGAAGTCTCACGTCTCCGGTCAGATCTTTTGTTTTCTGCCTGTGAGAGAAAAGCGAGTGTTTTTAGATTCCAAAAGAATGAGGAAAATTGGGAAAAGTCATAACACAAGAGTTGGGTGTAGTCAAAACAGCAATTTGGCAGTGAAGCTGCTTTGAAACTGTAGCTGGCCGAGCTACAATCTACTCATAATTTAAATGACAAACAAGCTACTAGAAAACAAATGCCTAAGTACTCTGTACAGCCAATATTTTAATTTTTTGCACACACAACAGTATTTTTTGGCACAAAAACAATGCAAATCTCTATTAGGGTAAGACCATAAACAAATACATTTACATTAAATACAACGAATATATGGTGTGTTTTCTAGTTTTATTAGTACTTGTACAAAAAGTGAATTGCATAAAATTTCTGAATGAACCTCTAAAATCTTTTCACTAAAATTTTTCTATTGCTATATGAGAAAAAGGGCGTATAATAAAAAATAAAACAACTGTCAGTGAAATGAGTAACAATCTCCAGAACACTGTACAAATCCTGCCAGGTTCGTTGGCAGGCCCTTCAAAAACACAACAGGATGGTGATTCAAAACAACCAAAAAAAACAGGAAAATGTTCGATTAGGCAAGTCAATCTCGGCCCTTGGCGGACATGTTTTTAATCTTTTAAACTTCTATTCAACTAAACAGGCATTTCACTTGCTGAAGAGTGACTCACTTCGAAACTCCCAGAAACAGGCAACAGCTGGAAGTTTCTTCTCTGAAGGTTTGGCACAGGACGATAACGCAAGACTAGCGATGTTGATGAGTTACAGACACGCCGCCGCTATTTCATGCTGGAGATCTCTGACTAAACGCTACATTTTATAAGCTTTATATTTGTTTTGAAATGTCACGATACTTACGCTCACATAAAATGGAGTAATAGGGCGCTGAGAGTGCTTTTATTTATTAATTTACTTAATTGGTTACATGTGTTTAGACGAGCCAAACATAAAAGGTGGCATTTAGTATTTTTGGTTTACAGGCATCTTTCAGACTGTTTAGATACTGCTGGAGTGAACAGGAAATATAGAAATCTAGTCCAAATTTCTAGATGGCTTTGGTTTTACAAGAGCACAAACTCTTTTTTAACAAGTTCTTCGACAAATGTATCCTTTGAATCGTAGCACGCAAAGAAACAAAACGACAAGCTAGTTCCAAAACACATAATCGCTGGCAGACTAACAAATAAACAGGAAGATAAACACATCTCTACAAGGTTTCTCTACAGCATCACAGCTTTATATCATTAACGCTCTGTGTGGCGTTTTTTTTTCCCTCGGAAGCAGCATGTTTTGGTTTGTGACGTATAGGAAATCCAAGGCAGTAAAAGTGGGCTTGTGTGCGTGTTTAATGAGGATATGGTTAGTACTCATACTTCCAGTGTCCTGTTCAGGTGGCCATGACTGGCATATGCACACACACTTTATTATATTAACCTAGCAACCGCATAGCAACTAACTAACAACCACTTAGAACTCCTTCGTAACATATCAACACACTATCAAGCACTCAGAACACCCCTGAAACCGCATAGCAACTCAATACCAGCAAATCATAACACCCTGGTAGAATGCACTAACTACTTGGAACATCTTAGAAACTGCATAGCTGACACTAACAATACTGAACACCCCAGCAAACCCATAGCAACGCACTAACAGCCACTCAGAACACTCCAGCAACTGCATAGCAACACATTAACAATCACTTAGAACACCTTAGCAACATAGCAAAACACAACCACTTAAAACACCTTAGAAACTGCATAGCAATGCACTGATGCTCACCTAGAACACCCAAGCAACTGCATAGCAAAATAGTAACACCGACCTAAAACACCCCAGCGACTGCATAGCAACACATTAACACTGGCCTAAAACACCCCAGCAACTGCATAGCAACAAATTAACACTCACATAGAACACTCCAGCAACTGCATAGCAAAATATTAACACTCACCTAGAACACCCCAGCAACTGCATAGCAACACACTAACACTCACCTAGAACACCCCAGCAACTGCAATGAGCACACCTTAGAAACTGCATAGCAACACACTAACGACACCGATTTGGCCAGCAACCACATAGTAACGCACTAACAGCTACTCAGAACACTCCAACAACTCCATAGCAACACACTAACACTCACATAGAACACCTCAGCAACCGCATAGCAAAACATTAACACTTACCTAGAACACCCTAGCAACAGCATAGCAACACATTAACACTCACATAGAACACCCCAGCAACCGCACTTAGAACACCTTAGAAACTGCATAGCAACACACTAACAACACAGAGCAGCCCAGCAACCACACAGCAACGCACTACCAACTAAAACATAGAAACTAAAACATAGATAACACTCACATAGAACACCCCAGTAACTGCATAGCAACTCATTAACAGTCACCTACAACACCCTAGCAACTGCATAGAAACACACTAACAACTACTTGGAAAGTCTTAGCAACCACATGGCAATGCGCTAACAGCCACTCATAACACCCCAGCAACCACATAGCAACACACTAACTGTCACTTAGACCATCTTAGCAACCGCATAGCAACACATTAACAGCCACCCAGAACACCCTAGCAACTGCATAGCAACAGCATAAGTTTTGACATTTTCTCCAGTCAAACTGTTTGGTCTGAGCGTCAGTGCCTCGGCTTGTGGTCGGCCGCTCATTAGTCTGCTATAACTCTGCTAATCTCTTTGTCCTTGTTCTCTCAGCTGAATGGTGGGATGATTTTAACGAGATCACACTCAACCACTGCCAGGTCGGGCACAAAATCGGCGGGAGTCCTTGGCGTGTGTCGAGGCGAGAAAACGAGGGAGTGGAGCGTGTAGCGGGGGTCAGTCAGAGACGGGGCCACCAAACCACAGCAGATGGCACGAGGAGAGACAGAGCCAGAGGTGAGAGGAGAAACACAGAGCGCTGCCAATCAAACTCTGCGTTTCATTAAGAGAAAGAAAAATAAACGATCTGCAAACTCTCAGAGACGTGTAGAGAAGCACACGGGAAAAAAGACTGAGTGGACAGGAAGAATTAGACGAGGCAGAGAGATTTATGGAAGACATTAGTGATACTAATGGAGTGTCAGGACTGCCCAACTGGAGCATTTGGGCACAATATAAATTTCCTGACACAAAGATTATAAAATTTACATCATTCGGCTAATTTTTCGTTCAGCAATTATACTGCCTTCTGATAAGATAAGACAAATATCTGCAGCTGCTACTGATCTTTAACATATGGATAGTTGTATATCTACATATAGACGCTGGAATCCTTATAAGAAATAGAGCCATTAAGTATATGCATCTAAAATAAAAAATAAAATAAAATAAAATAAAAAATAAAATAAAATAAAATAAAATAAAATAAAATAAAATAAAATAAAATAAAATAAAATAAAATAAAATATAAAATAAAATAAAAGTGCCCAAAACTGTAGATAGATAGACAGATAGATAACTTTTGTAAAAATACTTCTGTAAAATGTAACTTCAGGAAATAACAAAGTTATATGAGCTATTTAAAAAACAAAACAAAACAAACCGTTTAGAAAAAATCTAATCAAATGTGATTTTAAAAATAAACCTATCCCAGAATGTATAGTATGCCTAAATTAAGCTGTCACTCAATAGGGGTTATATCATTTTTGACCAAATGTTGGTTTGTACAATAAACTAAAAAAATATTTAATAATATTTATTTATTTATTTGTGACATAAACTGTAGCTACAAAGTTAAATTCACAAAATATAAAGTGTTTGTGTCGCTTTACAAAAACCTATATTGCAAAATTCTGTGTTGATAAATAAGTGATTTTTTTTTTACATTCATAGCTGCATTTTAAACTTTTTCTGCAGAGTGACTGCTGTAAAAAATACGCTTACATTCTGCTACACAGTACTGCGCTTCTTTGGCAGCCGGTGTAAATTCAGTGTTAATATGGCCGCCAAAATAAATAAACGCTGCTTTCGCACATGTGTGAAATAGGCCTAGTGCTCTCGCTGCTGTCAGGAGCGTTGGGCTCTTCAGACACGGGCTAAGAGAAGAGGTTTATGTAAAGATTAACATACTGCAAGACAGACATACACAAACACAAATCTCGGTCCTGCACTCGAGTGTCAGTCTGTATGTATTCAATGGAATGTATCCAGCATTAATACCAATACAGGCAAAGTCAAGCTCATAAATCAAGTTCAGATGTGAGATGCGATGAGAATTAACCTTCACGATTTTGCCAAGAGATCATTTCGTAACACCACACTGCAGCTCTGTTCTAAAACGTAGTGAGCTGTCTACATAGACAGCAACTCCAAAGAGTTAGCGGCATAGATATGCTGCTTTCGATACTTTATTTTGATATATCTTTCCCAAAAAAGCCAATTCCAAAATACACTGCAACAAGCTCCAGCAAAAAAGTCCATTCAATATGGCGAGAAAATTGAGAGAAATGCTAAATATAAACAATGTAGAGTAGTTCCAGTCTTTTCTCATTGGTAATTTGTTTGGCCAAGCGACATTTAGTGATATTTAGCATAACGTTTCATTCAATACTGACATGCAGCAAAAATATAATTAAACATAATACAAAATGTAGCCTATTTTACTCAAGATTTGTATTTGTTGTGAATTTTCATATAGTTTAGCAAAATGCCACCATCAAACTCCATCAGAGTCTTTCACATTTGATTTGATGGTAGCATTTTGTTAAGCTGAGTGGTCCAAATCATGGGCAAATAAGGCCTATTCACTCTAAGAAAGATAATTATTAAGAAACCAACATTATATCAGTGTCCACGCCAATGAGCGATAATAATCTGTTAATTACAAGCAAGCACTGCCATTTTGTCATCCACCACTTTAAATGCTCAAGCTCTTGATTTGGGTGGATTCTGATTGGCTGTCAGTGTTTTATCCTTCATCAACTTGAAAAATCATTTGAATTGTTCCTCTGTGTCATTATTGTCATAGCTGTGGTGTGAACTTCGTTATTCTCATAGAATATGAATGATTATTAAAACTTTATAAGTGTAGTTATCTTGGTCTGAACGGGCCTTTAGGACGCCTATGTAGGCAATAGTCAGCAAGGGAGCTCACTAGGGGCCAGATTTACTAAATAGGACAAATTAGCATGAGAGCGTGATGTCATTAAAGCACCGATGTGGTCAGAAAGTTCTGCAGATGATCTACAGGTGATTCAAGAACACAGAGGCAGCCAGTGCATTTCCATAATGACCAACGCAATTTACAGAGGGCAGCACAAATGAGCAACAATGTCATGTCAAGCACAAATGGGTAAAGACGTGCTTTTTGGTCGTTAAATAATAGCACAAACACCAGCAAACTGACTACTGCAAATCTTGGTAAATCACATTGCAAGACTTATTTATAGACATCAGAAAGGGAAAATCCCATTGCTAATTTTTCACTGCGTGACTTCAGTAAATCCTGACAGTAGTGCCAAAAGAGGGTTTGTGCTGGTACAAGCTGAAAGTAAATCTGGCTCTAGGTTATGGAACAGCTAACGAATATTGAATAACTACCACATTTTAATGAGAACACCATGTCTGTGTGCAACTTACGCAAGCACTCGTTGGCTTCTTTCGCTGTCGCGCGTTGCCAGGGCCGGTCGTAGTGAAACGGTTTGCAGCGGTCACACTCCGGACCCTCAGTGTTGTGTTTGCATTCACACACTAGTTTCCCGTCCTTCTCTCGCACACACCTGGAGGCGTGGCCGTTGCATTTACACCTCCCACCCACTTGGAAGTCACCAACCGCATAGAAATAAGCAGGCAGCGTTCCTGGCGGCCCGAGCGGGTCTTCGCTCTCACGTCCCGACATAGGCAGCGCTCTAGTGTGCTGTGGACGACTGAAGACCACTCGAATGTCAGTGACCGTCACCCAGTCCTGCAGAACAGGGCTTGAGTCGAAGTCCTTGCCCGAAGGGCGTCCGTCTAATGTGCTAAACGCGATAAGGCCCCCAGAAAGCGGGTAGAGATCGGTGTGTCCATCCGTGCATAAAGCTTCCTGCTCGTTCTGCTTGGTGATGGCCGCTTTGTTGGGTCGGTTGTACATGCGACGGCACTGCGACGAATAGAACTGGTAAGGTGTCCAAGTGCGGCCATAATCCATGCTCTTATAGATGGCCAGCGATTCGGGCCGCGGGGAACAGAACTGCAGGCTGACGTACGTGATCTCGAACTTCTTCCCGAGCGAGAGCGTGAGCGTCACGTTGAGCGGCGAGCCCTGCAGGTTCTCCGACTGCCAGCAGGTGAGGTTGTGGGCGGAGTTTAGGTCAGTGAGGTAGGATGCAGGGTGAGCGTGGCGAGGGTCTGATGCGTCGCAAACCTGGCACGTGCGCACAGCGGGACGGTCGTCACGTTCCACTAAACTGCAGGAGCGAGACGCCGGCCGGCCACATACGCTCGATACGCTGACCTCCTGGCCGAACGCTGCATTGATGAACTCTGGGATACATCGGCGGGCGGCGCCCGTCTCGTCATAGCAGGGGTCTGTCGGTGTCACTTGAGGCCCAGCGAACGGATTCGGACTGTGACTGGAGGCCCAGGGAAGCGTATGGAACAAAGTAAGCAGAGAAAGCAAGTTCCGAAAACTCTGCATGATGTCACGGGAGGGAATGATGAATGTGGGACGGGGAAGGGAAGGAACGTATCCAGATGGATGGGTAGAGAGAGGGGGAAGTCAAATAAACAAATATGGCTGTAGCGTCTCTTCAGACTGGAGTATGTGTGATATCTTGGAAAGGCGACCTGGCCAGAAAACGTCCAGTGGATAGACGACTTTCCCAGAACCAACTCTCGGCAGTGTGTGTCTGGAAATGGAAAGGCACAAAATGTCAACAATATTCATGCACCATAAGATTTATATAGTACTCTAAGATATTTCAAAAAGACCATGTTAAAAAAAAAAAATGATGTTACTACAATGATACCATAATACAAGTGAAGTGCACTGAATAAAGGTAAAAAAACAGGGCCTAAAAACTTTTTTTCAACAAATAGTCAGTGAAACGTGGAGCTTAAACCTTTCAAAACGTAAAAAAAGACTAAACTTACAAACAAATAAATACATAAAAAAATATATTTAAAAAAAATAATAAATTAAAACATTTTTTAAAATAACCTTAAAAATAGATATATTTCATCATAAAATTCAAAATAAATATATTTCAAAAATAAAAAAAATGCATAAAATAAATAAATTTAACTAAACAAACAAGCAGAGAGTTACATATAGTATTCAGCCTAAATTCAACTGTCACTCAATAGGGGCTAGATAGGTGTAGTTATTGATAAACTCACAGCACTAAATCAAATACTTCACTAAAAAAGGGACATCAATAAGTTGTAAAATGTGTGTATCTACTTTATATTTAAGGTGTTTAAATACTTTGCAGCTGAACTTTTTGCAATCATTTGTAAAATTCACTGTCGTGATGTTACTCTGATGTGTGTGAATGCCAGGACATTGCTATGCAGTTGCAAAGGTGTTCTAATTAGATTTTAGTGTCGCTACGCAGTTGCTAAGTGATTGCTCACACACCAAATCAAAAGCGTTCACCCTCTAGTCTCTTGATCTGGCTTCAATGTGCATTTGTGGGATTTTTCGCCTGTTTTATAGGCCTGCAGTTAAAAGTGGAGCATTTGATCACTTAGTAAAGTAGCAACACATCTTTGCAACAACACACATGATTTAAGGAATTATTCATTTCTAGAGCATAAACACAGCAGGATGATGCAAAAACTTAAGGGAATCAGCAATAATAATAGTGAAGATTGTGCAAGTGTGTTTAGAAATGCTCATTTATAGACATTTCAGCCATTTTAGGAAAGCCGTGCATGCAGAAATACACTGCAGCTGTTATTTGATGGGTTAATTTTGTCTTGGTAAACACATGCTGAGATTCCTCATGTTTTCTCGGGGAGTTTGGGCCGTTGGAGGCCAGGGGATTTGAATGAGAACATTTAATATAATGTCGCTGTGCACAGATGCTTTTCTAGATTCATAAAGCAGAAAAACATTTCTACGAAACAGTGATATTTATATCGTTTTAAACAGAGAAAGCGCACTACCTCTACTGCTGGAGGAATCAGCGGTCACAGTCCGCTCCGCATCCTATGTGCCATGTTCCAGACAGACACCGAACGGATAAAACTCGATACTCTCAAACTCTCCTGATGCTTCGATCCGCAGGTCGACACGCATATGATCTGCCAGGAGGGAATCTGATGAGATCTGCACGCTGTTTAGAGTTAATGAGAAACAGTTTGACATTAGCATGTATCTGAGCCGAATCACACTTCTACAGCACTACAAAGAGCAATGAACCATGAAACCAGAGTAAAACTCCTCTCTTAGGACCTGTCACTGCGTGTGTGTGATGTGAATATCAATGCGGCTCTTTCTGCTCGGGCCCCTTTGCAACGGTACAGATGGACCCTCAAATAAAGACAGTAAAAGCATACTATACACAACTTATAAATTTGATTAAAAGCCCGATAAATTGATTGTTATTATTGTGCTGAAAAATAGATTAGAAATTGGCTCAGATGCATGAAGGCTTCATGTCACACCTGTTACTATATCATGCTCTTCCCATGCAATTACAGTAAAGCTGTCAAGCATCAAAAAGGGCACAAAAGCAACCAAAAGACTCATGAAAGTAGTCCAAACGAGTTTTCTGAAACCAAGCAAACAATAATGTGATGTGTTTACTGAAAATCAGAGAGTCAGAGATGTCAGAATCATTCGTTTCACAATCCATTCATTCATTAAACTATAAATCAGTAACACAAAGCTATGATTCTATTACATTTTTATAGTGATTTGGTGTCCTTTTTCAAGTTTTTAGGTAAGCATATTCCGGCATTAGTATCATGCAATCTACAAAGCCTGTGTTTCTGATGAGAATTGTAGAGCATATGTTTTATATGAAGACACAATAAGCCCTGAATGGTCCCTTTTCTCCCTCTGTTTCTGTCACATTCTACCAAACTCTCTCTCTCTCTCTCTCTCTCTGCTCTCTCTCCACACACACACCTCTTCAGTCACACATCATCAAACACCAAACAGAGAATTAAGCTCATTATTTGACCCTCACGCCGTCAGTCGAACTCTCTCACCCCCAACTCTCTCTTTCTCTACCTCGCTCGATCACTCTAACATAAACACACCGAGAAACACACATAATTCGGCTCCCCTAGTTTAACCACTACTGAAAAAGACATTTCTAATTCAGTTCAAAAACTGTATTGCAAATTATCAGTGTAACAATTTGACCAAAAAAATAAATAAAATAATGATAATAAATTGAGATTGTGATGAACAAAGCCTGATGATCATGTTATCTAGCATTATTTCAGAATAGGTGCAAGAAAATAGTACCTAAATATTCAATTTAATGATAAATGATATATTTTTTTTTAAATTGCTACATTTTAATTGAACAGTTATTTTACACAATATTTACTTGAAACAATATACATGAAATATATCAAAAATAATAATTTTTTATATATATATATATATATATATATATATATATATATATATGCAATGTATGTATTTTATTGTACATATTTGGCAAATGCTTTTATCCACATTGACTTTCATTACATTTAAAATAAGTTTTTGCATTCTCTGGAAATCAAACCCATAATCTTCTTGTTGCTAGTGCCATGTTTTATGGTTTGAGCTACAGAAATGCTACATTTTTCTAAGTCTTAAAACTTTATTTATTTTCCAGAATTAAATGAAAAAAAATCAAAAAATGTCAATGCGGTCTGAGACGTTTGGACCCCATTGTGTGTATACGCACATATTCTGATTGTGTGGTCTTTTGGTGTTTACAATGTGTGTGTGTGTGTCCATGCCACAACATCATTTAGTGACGGATCCATCAGATTCTGAGAAAAAGAATACACATCCCTCTGATTCACACACACACACACACACGGGAGCATGAGACAGAAATAGGTGAAAGGCTTAGTGAGACAAAAAGGGACAAATATGGACAGAACTGAGGAAAGGGACGGTATGTGGGGGGAGAATAAAAAAGACAGATAGTGGCTGAAGATAAAGGACGTCAAAGTAGAGATGAGATATATGAGAGAATGAAAGAAAGAGAGATGGATCACAATGAAGAATGGACGTCTCTCACAGAATGACTAAATATGGAGAGTCGGGTTTCTACATCGAGCATGTGTGTGTGTGTGTGTGTGTGTGTGTGTGTGTGTGTTACTCATGACACAGAATTTATCAGAACTGAGACATAACACAAGTGCACAGGCTCAGATGGAAACTAAATACACCAGATTTAAAGGTGAAAAGCTATTTCTTTTGATGATAAAATATCTGTATACCAGTGTAAAATGACAAATATAAAAATAACATCTGTTTCTATAATCTTTCCTTTTTGTTTGATATCAGCAAGGCTTCACAGACTAATGGATAATGCAAATATTTAGGCATTGTTTTAGGAAACTCACATTCAGGTCCAGGATTATTACCGTTAACTAAAACTATTTTTTTTTTTAAAGTTAACTGAAGTAATGTTGAAATAAAAATTATATATAAATATTAGATGAAATTCTTAAACTAAATGAAAATGAAACATGTTGCCTTGTCAGCTAACTGAAATAAGTTTAAGTAGAAGCATGCAAATAATTATTAATTATTATAATCTAAAACTGAAATAAAAATAAATTAAACCTAAATAGTCATATTTAAAAAGTCATTAAAAAATGCTAAAAATAAACTAAAATTAAAACTGAAAATATAAAAATTAATACAAAATTAATACAAATGATAAATAACACTAAAATATCACTGTTCAGGTCTGATTCCAGGATGAAACTCCCATTTCTTAAGATCCAGCCAATTCCCAATGGATACAATTTTCTTATTAATATCCCTTTCATTTTAAATGGGTAAAACGGGTTGAATGCAGTTTCATGTTGATTTTAATGGGAGAGAGAGGAATTGGTCTGGACAAACTAATTCAGAGCGTCTCAGCAGAGAATAATCATGTATATCACTCATCTGACTCCCTTTTTCAATAGCAATTTTCCTTTAAGATTGCAATAACAAGATACGACAGAGAGGTGTGCTCGCTGTCAGCAAAACTTAATCCACAGAAAACCAATTATCAGTGTTGATTTGACCTAACACATGGTGAAGAAGTGTTGATAACAACCGATTTCTGCACTACATCTTTTCATGATTTAGGTTTTATCGAGTCTCAGGCCCAGTCTGGGGTTTTTCACTTGTTTTCTGGTCCAGCAGGTGAAAATGGTCCATCTGACATTTAAAGTAGCAGCACGCTCTCCTCAACAACACATGATTTGAGGAACCATTCATGCCTGGAAAAGTTTCGATGGTTAAAACTGATTAAAAAGTCACATAGAGCAAGCCGACAACTTAAATGCATGACTACAAATGTGCGAGTGGAAAGAAAACCGCCTGGTAAAAGAATGCAGCCACTGCGACCAGACCCTTCCCTCACACACACGGACCAAACCCAGCCCTCACTAAAACAGCAAAACCTGATCCTTAACCACACACACACACACACTCACAGAAAAATACACATGATGACCGGGTCATGCATTGATTGCTGATTTGAAAATAATTTGAAGATAATTTGAGAATCTGTGCAGTAATACATCACGCGTTGCATCACACTTCTGTAATTTTACTTTGGGGACAGAAATGTTGCCAGACGTTCACTAAAACTAATCTGGCAAAACCTTTTTCCTCAAAGATAAAAAAAAGGATGCATAAATAAAAACATGTTTTTTTTTTTCCATTCTAAAAATGCTAAGAAATAGCTTTGGTTGGTTTGTATTAATTATCATTAGTTGGTTTTAATGCATGGGTTCTATGTAAAATAACACACAGACTTTCACAATCTCACACATAAGCACACATCTTTTTCCATTCGACAACAAAAATTTCACCGCTAGGCATCACCAGCTTTGAACTCAGGAGGGAAACCACAAATAATTTTATGAAGTGTTCAAATACTGACAAACACATTTCATGCACCACACTTGCTTGCACACACACACACACATACAAAGTCATAAGGTGCCAAGGCTACAACAGATTGAATCATTTAACACCGCTCTCCGACTGGACACACTCCGTGTGTGTGTGTGTGTGTGTTTTTAGGCACACCCCAAAAGTTACAGCAAGGGAGTTGCACGGCACAGAATAACTTCAAGCACACACACTCCCACAATTACACTTTTACGGCTGTCACCTGCTATTTTATGACCCCTGACCTCTTGACATGCTTAAAATCACATGCATAAACAGACAGACCAAACACACACTCGAGGAGCAATGCACGACTCTTAAAGGGTCGTATCATACATTTTTGTATATATATATATATATATATATATATATATATATATATATATACACATACACACACACACGTGTGTGTTTTTCTTTTTTTAAATTAACCTAAGATCCACTTAAATATTAGTACCAAAAGCAGTAATTTAGTGGTAAAACATGAGCCGTTTTCCACAATTGACTCTTTATATTATGCAGAATGGATGGTCATGTGATCAAATGTATTCATCTGTCTAAAATCATACTTTTACAACTCTTTAATAAATGTTTTGAAATCTGAAAGTTACTTTAATAGTACACAAAACTCTTTTATCTCAAAAGATCAAGATCAAATTTGATTCCTGATATGACCCCATTTAAGGTAAGTCCAGTAAAGCAGTTAAAGTTAGTGTAGGGACTTTTTTGTTGGCGACAAAAGAGAAAAGGGTGTCATGTGCGCGAACACACACACACACACACACACAGATGAAGCTTCCTGTGCTGGAAGAGGAGGAGAGTGAAATATAGGCCATGTTGACTTTAGCTGCTAAGGTGGACCGAGCCAAGACTGTGTCAGATCCAAAGCTTTCACTGAAGTTGAAAAACGCTGCACTAAAGTTGCCCGGCGCTGAAAATACGACACAATTACGTCTTAAAATGCAGGAAGAAAGGAACATAATGCTAAAACGTGATGCAAAATCATATGCATACAGTGCATCATCACAAAAGTGCATGATGTATGCTAATTAAAGAAAGAGTTCACTAAATTTTTTGTCATCAGTTACTCACCCTCATGTTGTGGGATTTCTCCCTTCTGTGGAACACAAAAAAATGTTTAGAGAATGTCCGAGCTGCTCTGTGCATACAATGAAGGCATACGGTGACCGGACTCCAAAATGGACAAAAAAGCACCATAAAAATATTATAAAGTAGACCATATGACCATTCTAAGTCTTCTGAAATCAAATGACAGCTTTGTTTGAAGAACACCTGAATTAAAGGGTCTGGAAAAATTCCATCTTTTGATGCATTTTTTCCATCATAAAAAAAAAACCTCATTATTATGCATCACATGATGAGATCAGAGAACCAATAGTGTTCAGTATTATTGATATCAATATTTGAATATGCAGTGCAATGCATTCTTAAAAGTAAGGTTTTCAAAAGGGTGTTTTTGGTTCCGTAAAGAACCTTTCAGTGAAACATTCTTTAAAGAACCTTTTTTTTTTCTACGCGTGAGTACATTTTACTCTAATTTTTAATCTAAAGAATACTTTTCAACTATAATGAACCCTTTGTGTAATGAAAAGGTTTCATGGATGTTAACGATTCTTCATGGAACCATCAATGCTAATAAAGAGGTTTAATGACTTCAATTTTAGTCTGTTCTTCACATAAAGCTTTAGAATTAGCTTCAGACCTGGAATATAACGCATGGAGATTTTATACAGGACTTTTTTTAGTTCTTTTTGTGGACTGACAGGCTGTCTGCTTTCATCGTATGGAAAAGAGGAGCATAAACATTATGCTAAACATCTCTTTTTGTGTTTCACGGAATAATGAATCTCATATCAGTTTGAAATGACATGAGGGTGAGTAAATTGTGACAGAATTTCCTTTTTCTTTTTTTTTTTGCAGAGCTATTCCATATAGTTCTGGCAGAGAGAGCTGGGATGTTGTAAGTAGGTCAAGAATCAAACTGACACACGGTTTAATTATCAGATCTCTCTCCCTGTCCGCTACACCTCTGACTTTACTGTCAAACAGTGCTTTTCGTTTTGACAGCTCTGAAACGTCTGATTTTTTCCCCCTTTTTCTCGAGGGCCAGCAGTGGGCAGGATCAGTAAACTGAGCTGGCGTAAATGTTTTTCCCAAAGTTTAACTCTACAGTTCATCTGTGACCCCGGGGAAACCAGAGAGGGGCTTCACTGCAATAAAATCACAGGAATCCACACAAACACACACACAAACGTGTGTGTGCCACGTCCATCAGGGGAAGCAGAAATCTCGACGGTGTCACGCATACCTAAGAAGACTCGTGAAGAGTTGCTTTCCTTGGCATCTCTCACAGACCGGGAACGAAACAGAGTTTGGTGCGCTCTGTTAAATCACCATTAAAAAAGAGAGAGAATTTAGACTGTAATTGCCCACCTGTCAGAGAGCGAGGAGTGCACAGGATCCTCATTATTGTCTAATTAACAGAATCTGATTATTCATAATTATAAACAACAAAAGCACACTAAATGAACACCTATATATTAAATTGAGCTAATTTCATAAACATCACTGCTTTAACTTATTAACTTAGTGGCTATTTAATAACAATTAATCAGTTTGCATAATAACTGCATATAAATTGATCTTTTAAATCAAGTCATATGAAATTATTTTTACAGCTTTTATAAAAAATGCACCATAGTAGCCACTTAAATTCATGGAAAATCATACAAAACAGTGTAAAAAGCTTTTAGAATATTTTAGTTTAAATCTTTTTTTTTAATGTTAATATCACGCTATCAAAGTTTTATTGCTGTAACAATCACTAGTTAATATGATTTTGTAGGAAAACTATAGTTACCAAGGTAAATTTTCATAAATTAATGCATGCATTCAGTGTAAATTGTAATTGAACTGGCTTGTGATCAGCAAAGCTCTGGTTCACCTGCGTTAAAATCAAAATCAAATCATATATGCATAACTATATAGAGTTGTATATGATACCATGCATATCTCCATTTATGATTGCAAAATGCATGCTGCAGATATTACAACACTTGAACTGTTTGAGAACTCACCTGAATGTCTGAATCCCGTCTGAACCGCTAAACCTTATTCAAGCGCGGATGTGAGGAAAATAAATCCAGATTGATTGTGATTTAGTCCTGTTGTCTGTCGGTGAATGAAACTCACAGATACAGCAGCGGTCAGTTCCGTTCATGAGACAGACACACACTGACACACACGCGCACTGAGAGAGAGAGAGAGAGAGAGAGAGAGAGGAGGGGTGACGGAGAGCGAGCCAAGGTGAGAAACCCGACTGTGCCCCCCTCACACACAAACACACACACACACACACACACAATTCCAGACTCAAACTGCATTCGAGAACGAGGCTCTGTTTCAAAACCTAGTAAGACGCCTACCTAGACAGCATTTTGGTGCATCATATGCGGGTGGCGTTTTGGGGTACCGTAGTCGCGTGCAACATTTTTGGGCTTCATATGAGCGCGCGGCATTGTGTGGCATCGAGTCGGTTGCGCGCGGCAATGATGCCATAAAATGCTGTTTTAGCAGCAACTCATTGGTTTACAGACGCACCCAATGGGTGGTCCGGAGTCTAGCATCTGGCATAGTCGCTTAGAGCATTTTTGAGCATCACAGTTTTGGTTTTATATTCATAATTATTTAGCAACCGCTTTTGTCAATAAACTACTTAGAAAAGAGGTTAAACACAGGCAATGCCAATGATATCAACAGTAATTTTTGTTCATCACTGGCGCCTGTAAGATGCGCGTTTCGCCTATTGAACGCTACGCACCTATGCTTTCTAGGTAGGCACCTTACTTGGTTTGAAGTCGCTGTGTGTGGTCGGGGGTTTGGTAGTATGCGAATTTTACTTTTAAGGGGTGGAATTTCGGCTCAAAGAAGAATTTTAAACGTCTGTTAAATAATATGTTGTCAATACAAAGATAATTTTCAGAACACAATCTCAGTGAGGTCCGTCACGCGTTGCCGTATTTCACAGCCAGATAACCGTCAATTATCTTAAAGGGATAGTTCACCCAAATATAGCCAGGCTCAGAAATGTAGTAAGGACATCAGTAAAATAGTCCATGTGACATCATAGATGAACCGTAATTTTACGAAGCTAAGAGAATACTTTTTGTGCGCAAAGAAAACAAAAATAACGAGTTTATTCAACGATTCTTCTCCTCCAAATCACTTATTCTGCTATTATGGAGAGTACTATGTCATATGCACATTACTTTGCTCTGCACATAAACAAGGCTCAGCGAATGCATGTTCTATGTCAGCAGCATCACGCGCATATGTTGTTTACGTGCAGAGGTACTCTTAATAATGCCGGAAGATGTGATTTGGAGGAGAAGAATTGTTGAATAAAGTCGTTATTTTTGTTTTCTTTGTGCACAAAAAGTATTCTTGTAGTTTCGTAAAATTAAGGTAGAACAACTGATGTCACATAGGCTGTTTTACCAATGTCCTTACTACATTTCTGGCTTTGGGAAAATTTCAGTTTACATTGCTGTCTATGCACAGTCAGAAAGCTCTCGAATTTCATTAAAAATAACTCAGTCTGTTCCGAAGCTGAACGAACGGGTTTGGACCGTCATGAGTAATTGGTGAGTACACTGTAAAAAGTGAAAAGTTGACTTAACTTAAAAAAAATTGAGGAAACCCGTTGCCTTAAAATTATTAAGTAAATAATAATAAAAAAAAAAAAAGTTAAGTGAACTTGACAATTCACTTAACTTATTTTTTTTAATTATCATTTACTTAAAAATTTTAAGGCAACAGGTTTCCTCAATTTTTTAAGTTAATTCAACATCACTTTTTACAGTGTAATTAATGACAGACTTATCATTTTTGGGTGAACTATCCCTTTAAGAGCTTTAAAACAAAACAGTTTTAAATTCGTGATATGAAAATCTATAATAAAGTGAAAGATAATGACAGGATTTGTCATTGTACAGCACGAAAATGATTGCAGTGGAAGGTGCTAGAGTGACCTACTGTTGCTATGGTTACCTTATGCTCTGACTGACTTTTATTAATACTAAAACCTTTTAACCTTGAGAAACACCTAACTAATAACTTTTACTAAGACCGCTCGACCTCGTTTTGTTTTCTTGAGTTGAGGGGAAGGGTGGGTGAGGAGGTCAGACCCAAATAATTTGCACCCTCTGGCGTCTGGCGTTTCTGCGCATGCGTGTTTTGCTCTGCTGATGTTCTGACGCTTATTTTGACACTGCTGTTTATTTTTTCCCGATACTATCTCATGGAGCCATTCAAGAGTCTTTGATTCCCGTAAATCATCGGAAAACACTCGGTGTGTGATGGAGAATCCAGATGGTGCGCGTAATGAGAGCATAAAACACGAAACAAACTCAAGGCAGATGCGGGTGGGTGTGTGTCTGTGTGTGTCCTAAACAGATCAATTATTATAATCATCCCGCAACGCCCGAGTGGCAAACCGGGATGCATCACGGAATTCTAGAACTGATCCTAAACGCTTGATGAATTGCACTCATCCGGTGTTGAACATCTCCCAACATCACGTGATCAAAGTGGCCTTTATCCACAGCAGTGTTGGTATGTTATCTATAAATAAAACTAATCTTTCATTGTGTTGCATCACGGAAACGATTCAAGTTCTCAAAAATATCAAGTGAATTCATCATTTTGTTTTCATATTCCTGAATCTCTATGTAAACTACTCTTATCTTCAGGTCGCAAAACTATTTGCTTGGGCTCCATCTCGTGCATTTGAGCCATTTAACATGATGCAGAGCATCTCCAATGAAACGTTCATCACGAGAACATTTTGAACTCATCCAAAACAGTGTTCTTGAAAAATACTAGTCCGGGAATTTTCCAAAACAGTAAGTGCTCCTCAAAGCACACCAGAACATCATTAAAAAGACGAGTAGGCTACATGTGGAACGACTATGATTCTGCCCAGAACTGCATGGCCATGCTCCAGAACTGAGTGTCTG
Source organism: Onychostoma macrolepis (assembly GCF_012432095.1). Taxonomy (NCBI): domain Eukaryota; kingdom Metazoa; phylum Chordata; class Actinopteri; order Cypriniformes; family Cyprinidae; genus Onychostoma; species Onychostoma macrolepis. The sequence continues at coordinate 3,151,258 of NC_081178.1, read as the reverse complement.
AGCAGGAGGAAATGTTGTGAAGGACACCAAGATGCTTACGGGAACTCCTTCATTACAGAGATGACTGTAACTGTGCACGAGGCAATAGCTTAAATACTTCAAACTCAAATAATTAATGAAACTTCTGTCTTCATTTACTCACTCTCTCAACATTCCAGATCTGCATGATGTTCGTTCTTCTGTGGAAGACAAAAGATGATGATTAGCAGATTTTTCATGCAGTGTATCTTCCTACAATGAAAGTGAACGCTTTAAAAATGACAAAAAGTGTCATAAAACTCCATAAAAGAATATGGCTTCTTCTTGAAGTCGTTTAATAGCTTTGAATGGGGAACAGACCCAAACTGTCATCATTTGCATCATTTTTATTTCTATATATTCAAATGTGACATCAAGATATGACACACCAGATTAGATGATCAATGATGTCGAAAAATCATTGGTTTTCGTGGATCTGCTAATAATTATTGTGATGCACCAAATTTGAATAATCACAACAGTCTTTCAGATCACTATAGGTTTTGTCCATTTGTTCGCTATAAGTTTTTAATCATTTGAAATAATAGAATGTAGTATGATCACTTATTCTTTTATATATTTTATATAAGTACAGGTCAGAATAAGTATGTTATTTCATTGATGGATCATTATTTCACCCTTATTTTGACATTTTATTTTCACAAAAGTTATTTGAAACATTGAAGTATGTCACTTTACTAGCATTTATCTATCTGTCTATCTATCTACAAACACACACACACAATAGCAATTCAGAGATCTCCTTTTGTGGTTGACGGAAGAAAAATTCACATGAAATTTTGATAAATCTAGCTTGGATTAAAAGGAACCAATTTTTTACTGAATGTGAGAGACTCAACAATTTAGAAAAGGATTAAGTAATCTAATAAACCTTCAAACCTCACATTACAGCGCATTACTCACACCATACCATTCCTACGGCAAAGCATCGTGCTTTTGTTGTTGTTTCTCTGCAGCACAGACTGGAAAACTCTTAAAGAAAGAAGAAAAAATGATTGGACCCGAAAAAAAAAAAAAAAAGGCTGGAGGAAACCGTGCTGAGCGCTGGGAGCTGGAGGATGATTCGCCTTTCAACACAACAGTAAACCAAAACATACAGCCAAAACCACACTGAAGTGGCTTCAGACCAGGAGGTTAATGTCCTGGAGAGGCCCAGACTAAACTCAATCCATCTAAGCATCTGTGGAATTGACTTATTCATATTCAATTACTTTGTTTTTGACTTAATTTAGTGGCGTTTTTTCTTGTACGGTAGCATTGATGTCAATGAGTGGGAAAACTCAGTGAAATCCTCATGTGTTCATGCTGTAACACAATAAATAGCTAGTAGAAGACGCTTTATAGGCGCTGTATGGCTAACAGATTTGTGCCGTTGGTTTTAGGGTGACTGGTAGCGCCGGTGCGGATCACAGACTCAGAGATTTGGGATCACGCATGCGGCTGCCACAAAATACAAGTATTTTCCATAATGTGCCGTGAAATAAAGTAATTTCTCAATGAATGGTGTCCATGCGTGTGTGTGTGTGTGTGTGTGTGTGTGTGTGTGTGTATGTGTGTGGGGGAGTTTCTCAGGCCTGTGTAAGCCTCTCAACATTCCTGTGGTATTTATGGCACCGTTTTACTCTGATGAGTCTGTCACACTGTGTGAGAGGTCAAGAAATAAAAGAGACAGAAGCAGCCGTCTCCACACATTCACACATGCACACACTGTTTGTGCTTCTCTGGAAACTCCACTCACATGAGTGTGTGAGAGAGACGACGGTGTGCAACCTATGAAGAGCAGATATGTGAGTTAGTTGTGCCATCTGGTGTCTGTATAGCACACTCACGCGTCCTGATTGAGTCCCACATGTGTAGATTAACCTTCAATTATCTCTGCGGGAGGGAAACTAGCAATTTTGCTGTAGTAAAACAGTTAACACCAGAGCAGTAAGATATTTGTCTAAATTACAGAGGAGGCCGGGGCTAGTTGTCACAGGGGGTGTATTTAAGGTTTTGAGTTGGTTTAATTGCACAAATGTTTGTTTTCTCTATAGCAGTGGCTCGTGTGGTGCTTTCAAACACCTGGAGTTGTGGAATATTGATCATTTTTAAAAAATGTTACATAATTATTGCAAAAATAAAATTAAATGACAGTATATATTGGTATAAAATATATTTATGTAAATATATAGCACATTTGTTTTTGGGACATTATCATAAACCTAAAACACCTTGAAATATATTAGCAGAAATTGTCACATATGTTTTGTATGTTTAGAATTCATTCATTACAATAAAACCCTATTGTATAATAGTTGAAAAAATTAAAAATAAAATATAGACACAGAATACCTTTTTTACATACAATAGTATGTACATATATTATAATATTTAATGTATCAAAAAAAGTAGTTTTTTTAATCAGTGTCAGCTGACTGCAGGTTTGTGATAGCTTACCCCATGTAATGTGACAACATGCCCCGCTATAGACACGACTTGCGTTAAACATATATATCTCTTTTTTTTTTTTTTTGACAATCACAATGAAAGTGATATGTGTTAACGTGTCCAAATATAGAAATTTATAGAAATATAGAGAGTGTTTAAATTATTCATGATTTCATTTTAAACTTCAATAAACTTACAAGAAAAAGTGCTGGAAATAATTTAGCAGACGTTTAATTAAAGTGTGGAAATGAATACGCAATTGGAAAATAAATCAGTGTGCGAGAAACCTCATTTTAATTTCATGAATAATTATTGATGTATTAATATATGAGGATATGAATTCAATTAAAAGTTTGCCGGGTTTGTTATATAATATCTTGTTTAATATTGTGATGTGAAACTTATTTTCATTTGTTTCAATGCAGGTAGGCTATACGTGCATATAAATATTATTTATCTGTTTTATATACTACTATTTACATTCCTTTCACCTGAATATTATGAACCTGAATATTAGCCTGTTATATTCCAGTAGCAGCTTACCAAATTGTATTTTTGTTTCATATCATTCATGAATCGTAATCATTATTGAAGTGATCGCTTCTAGTGTTCATTATATATCATGGCATGTTTTAATCAGTAGGGGGCAGTGCAGCCTGTTAAATGTTCTTTTCATACAGCAGAATATGATTCATGCATGCATAAAGTCTAATTACGAGTAAAAATTCTCATAGCTACATAGGCTAAATAACAAGAAAATACAAACTGACGTGATTATGCCGATAGATAGGTATTCTTAATGACCCGTGAAGAAAACAGACGGCCGCTATGACAACCAATAAGCCTTTTAAATCAAGAGCAAATTAAACATTTTAATCGTTTAAGGGAGGTTTGAGTCACACATGTGGACAGTCGACACGCGCTGAATTATTCTGGTCGCCTTGGAGACCTGGACGCGCGTGGGATTCTGGGAAGTGGAGTTTCCTGCTAAGTGCAAAAGGCAGATAGATAAAGACGCATCAAAAGAGGTCAGAGATGATGTTGCTATCCAGAAATAAGGAACTCTTTAGTTTAATGACATTAGAGGCACAAATTTTAAGATGTTTAGGCCATATTTTGGAAACTATTCAGGAAAAGTGCCAGATAGATGAGTATCCAAACACAACTGAATACAAATAGGCCTAATCAAAAACACAGAAACTGCCTTAGAATACACAGTGATCATATTTGGGCGAAAAAGCTTAATAAATAGACATTTGCATCTATTTTCATTTGCAGGTATGTCATATACAGTACCGTTTAAAAAAATGGGTAGGAAAGATTGTTTGTTAGCAAATCTTTTATGCTTACTAGGCTAAATTTATTTGATCAAAAACACAGTAAAAATGTGAAATCATATTACCTTTTAAAATAACTGTTTTCTATGTAAATATGTTTTAACATGTCATTTATTCCTGTGATCAAAGCTGAATTTTGAGCATTATTACTCCAGTCTTCAGTGTCACATGATCCTTCAGAAATCATTGAAATGTTTTTTTTTCCTGTTCATTATCAATGCTTAATATTTTTATGATTATTTGATGAATAAAAAGTTCAAAAGAATTTATTTGAAATCTAAATCTTTTGTAACATTATAAATGTCTTTACTGTCATTTTTGATCAAGTTAATGCATCCTGAATGAACAGTATTTATTTCTTTAAAAAAAAAAAAAAATTCTAATTCCAAGTTTTTGAACAGTATAGTTTTTTTTTTTTTTTGTACACCAAAAAGGTACATTTTACTCCTGACTACCACAAAAAGTTCCCTGCATAGTCTAATATCTGTTTCAGCACTACAGCATTGAGACCTTCCCTCTGCAAATGACTCAAAAAGTGCTTTATTATATTTATGCCCGGGTGATATCGCCATTGTGGCGCCGCAGAAAGCACACAAGTATGACAGAAAGAGTCCTGCGACCTCTCATCCTCTTGACGGATCAGTCCTCATTACAGCCCAAATAAACACGGAAAGCTCTCTCTAGAGCACATCTGAGAGCATCACCGTCACTCCGAACAGCCTTTACTCTGAACTGTTTCATGTGGGCTACGGCTGAGTAAGTACTTCAATGCTTCTGTAATCATCTATAAGGGAATAAAGCTTTGACAGAGTTTGACCTGTAGCTGAAACACCTGATATCCTGCAGCCAAGTGCATTCACTGTTTGAATCAGCTGTGTTTTGGTGAGTTTTATTGGCTACATGAAATCTGTATTCCTCCAGTTCACGCAGGTGTCACTCTCAAAACAAAAGGTCCAAAATCTGTCAGTAGGGCAGTACCTTTTCAAAAAGTACACCTTATTTACCCCTAAAGAGTGCATTTTAGTACCTCAAATGTACATATTTGTACCTACAGTGTTCATATTAGTACATAAATGATACATATTAGTAACTTTTAAAAAAGGCACCACACCAACTTTTATACCTTTTTATCTGAGAGTGTAGAGAATCACATTACATCTTAGCATTTCAAACTTCTTTTTGCCAGCTTTTGCTTGTAAAGTGTTTGTGCATCTTTGATTGCAATAAATGCCACTTGCTTTGTTGTTTTGCCTCTAATGCAAAGACATTTTTTAGAGTGACTCCTACTGTAAAATGTATGCATGTTCACATTTGTATGCTCTGACCATGTCCAGTTCACTTCGATAGGTTCATTTTCAAAAGATGATCCAAATATTACCAGAGTTGGATCGACATCTTACCTTTGTACCATCTCTCTTGGATGGATGTGGAAAGAAAGATACCAGCATTATATCATGTATCATGTGACGTGCGCAACATCCTCAGCGCTGCATCAGATGGTTTTATTATAGAGCAAATAATGACAAATATCACTTGAACTCACGAGCAACGATTAAACAGAAGCAGATTTTGGGATTGGGGACTCAAACACATGCATAAACTTTGAGTCACACAGACTGTAGTAACCGCACACACACACACACAAATCATGAGTTAAGGCAACTGTTGGTGGTCCAACAGGCACAGTATGAATGTCACCCACAAGACAAATGGAAGCGTCTCCCACACACACACACACACACACACTGCAGCAAAACACAAGACAAATCACATCAAAAGCTACTACACGAGGCCTGCAACCATCTCGGCACTATTTAGAGACACGCAGATGATCGATTATTAAACTTCTCCATCGGTTTCCCTCTCAGAGCTGTAATTCATCCTGATAAGTGAGCTGTTTTGCTTTTGTTTTCCGAGCACAGTCTCCATGCACACTGCAAATTGGAGCGTTTACTACATTTGGTATCTCATTGGCCTCTGCCAAGGACAGAAAACATTGTGTTTAACTTCGGTCTCAAAGAACTCCCTGATTCACTCCAGCTTGGGTCATATTTTTAATGATGAATACACCCCCCCTCACAGAGGGCTGAAGTGCTCCGCCAGTCTGACGGCTGTGTGTTTTGAGGGCTAGTTTGTCGGGGATTGGCTTTCACACACACAGGCTGAAAGGGTTACTGTTCAATCTATTCTGCGCTCGCCAGAGTGCGCGGCCGAGTGGCGCCGGCGCGTCACACACACACACACACTCTCAGCCTCCTCCAAAAAGCTCTAGACATCATCAAGAAACAGAGCTGACAACTGCCCCCACCCTGCGCCAAAACACAGCACCAGCAGTGTGTATCTGTCACAATAACCTCGGCAATAACACGCACACACATGCGCTTTCGCTCCGCCGCGATCCGCGTAATGACAGGCGCGATTGACGCGCGTCTGCGGACTGTGAAGTCGCGTTTTTACGAGTCTCGCATCTCTCGCACTCGCAGACAGCGTGTTTGCTGACTAATTAACAGTCTGGTACCGTCAGCATCAGTTCACAGGCATTGTAGAGGGTTGCAGTGTTTCTCACGCCGAGACTTTTGGACAAGAATCGGGCTCAGATTTCTGTCTCTCAGACTTTTTTTTCTCTCCCCCTCCTTCCCTTTCCCTTTCCCTTTCCAGAAGCAGTACGCCAGGAGCTGCTGGCTCTCCCTGCTCTATTTCACCAATGACAGTGTTTGAAAATGGCTGCATCATATTTTAGCGCTGTGTTAACATCGGCGCGCTTTTACGCACGACGTTTCCAAGCGCTCCCCGTGGAGTATTTGCACAGCATAAGCACGCAGAAGGACCTAGATCTCATTCAGAAAGAGCACAAAATGTTCAGCACGCACGCATCTGCATTCATTCTGCAACACAGGCATCATTCAGCGTTCTTAACCTAAAGAAACCAAGAACATCTGACATAGGACATATTTCTCGGATCCATCGGTCCAAGTTTAACAGATTTTATTGCTAAAACCATGGCATTTACACGGACATGTTTATTATTATTATTAATATTAATATTCTCTTAAATTCATTTTTAGAACTTTTCAAGTAGAATTTCTGGTATATTCTATTCTCTTCTCTTTATCTATACTCACAACCGTTAAAACAATAAATAAAACGTACACTTTTTTTTTTACTAAAATACTATATGATTTCCAAAAGAAAAAAAGCTGAGCTCACGTGTATAACTTTCAGCCCAGCCTTTTTTTTTAAATCATCATCATCATTATTGATATTAATATTTGTACAAAACCTCTAGGCATAGTGTTCTTCAGTCTCTATAAATAGAGTTCGAATGAGGAAAGTGAACTTCTCTCTTGCGTCTTGGCAATAATTTCATAAAAATAACCACGAGCCGAAGTGCTCCTCGTGAGAACATGGTCCTGATCCTTTAACAAAAATAGCTGCATTCTTCTTCGTCGTCTTCTCACTTAAATATGTACATATGCTGTCATATATTTTGAATTAAAAAGCTATATATATATATGTATAAAAAAATAGATTCGCTATGTGGCGCCACACGTCTCTATCCGTGGGTAAACAGTGCAATCATTCCCAATCGATAGCCCCACTCTCTCTCTGCTCAGCAGGAGCACTTGCACTCGGAGATGATGGGGTACTGCACCGATATCCACGTGCAGTACTTCTGCCGCAGGAAGCCCTGGCAGTACCACCGCAGGAGGGTCTTGGTCACCGACTTGACCGGCTTGCATGACATGCCCTCGGGGAAGGAGCAGGAGCGCTCGCTGAAGCAGTTGCCCTCCTTGATGTAGCGCGGCCAGAAACGCGCGCCCAGGTCCTTCCAGGTGTACAGCACCGGACAGTGCGTGTACATCCACAGCCACTGCAGGAACTTCCGCCGCGCCTTCTTGCCCACCTTGACGCGCCTGCCGTAGGGCGTCTCCGTCAGGTTCAGCTTCTTGAGGTCGGCGGGCATGGGCAGGCGCGGCAGCTCCGGTGGCGCGCTGGCGTTCAGCTGCGTGGGCAGGTGGATGGACATGAAGCTGGGGTCGAAGTTGCTGCCTAGCTTCTTGCGCAGCGTCTTCTCCGAGAGGTCCTGCTCGCGCGGATCGTGCTCCGGATCGGGGTCCTCTTTGAGGTCGGGGACCGGCAGATGCTCGCTGGGCGAGGGCCTCAGGCGCAGGTAATGCTGGGCCGCGGCGCGTTGCGCGCACAGGAGCAGCAGCAGCAGCGGCAACGCGCGGGTGATGCTGCCCATGACTCGTCTTCTGTCTGTCTGCGGAGTGGAGTTGGCCCTCACTGCGCCCTCACACACCCGCGCATAAATAGCGAGATCTTTTAATAGACGGCCGCGTGGCCCGGAATGACATGGGACATGGGCTGTCTGTTTTCAGGGATACTCGCTCAGGTGAGGCGTGCCAAGTGCGCTACAAAACTGTATCCTCATCGGACTTTTCGGCGGGTCACCATGGCAACGGGATAGGATGGGATGGCACCGTTTCCAAAGCCTGCTCGGATTCTGTCAAACACCCAAACTGGCGTTTGAAATGTCAGCGCGCCCGTGGAATGGAGCGCGTCTTAGCCAATGTTATTTTTACGCACTCCTCTCTCTCTGAGCGCACAGGCTCCAGTGCGTCCCGCCGAACCGGCGCTGCTGAACCGGGACGAGAGCCGCTCAGTCTCTCCACAGACCCTGCAGAACTCCGCGATCGGAACCTCAAACGCGTCTAGAACATGTTCGGGATCAGTCCAGAATAAAATCAGACTCCTCTACACGTTTGCGTCAAGCGTTCCCGCGAAAGTCTGCTGCATGTTCTCCAGCCGCGGTGCCTTCATATCCCCGCTGTTTCAGAAATCCTCCTCCGCAGAGCCGTCCGAAAAACTCGCCTGGTCCTGATCTGGGACAGAGGAGAATGAGCGCGTCTGGAGGAGAACTCCTCTCTTTCCCAAGTTAAATATCCCCACCCCTTCCCTCCTCCCCCGTCGGCTCCATGAGCTCGCGCGTGAGTGTGTGTGCGCACCCAGCTCACCAAGAACCCTCAGTCTGACTGACAGCAGAACACACACTCACACTCACACACACACAATGAGACCCCCCTCCCAACACACACACACACATCCCACCACAACAACTCTAGATTTATCACAGGCTGCTACAGAACAGCAACCAGAAAACACACATTTGGGATTTTCCATATCTTGCACATTCCGTGACACTTACCCACCTATTATGAACGGTTACATCGTCTTGCATAAATAATGTTCAAGTGGAAACGTTATAATTCATTCATACCACATTCAAATTACACTATTTTCTGGATGCATCAGTCATCTGGGGCTTTTGCACGTATTGGCACATGATGCATATTGTGCATTTTAATGAATAATCATTTAAATGCTTTTCTTTCCCCCAATAAAGCCATTTTTTAGTAGTCTGACATGAGCTGAGCTACACACACACAGGCGACATCGCTTTTCCCAAGGAAAAAGAAAAACAAAGTGAAGTGCTTAGGAATCCAATAATTGGTCCATTAAAGCGCCTCTGGTTTGTGTGGAGGTTTGTGGATTCGGGTTCGACCTTTGCTCTTGCCACTGGCAGGAACCAACGTGCGTGAACTCTCGGGGTCACCAAATAAACGGCCGCAATTAAGTGTTTAAACGGGCCACATATAGAGACGTGTCATCTCTCACGGTGCCAGAACTCGAGCTCGATGTGTAGCCTGATGTTCCAACGGCATGCACAAATTCTGCCCTCCATCACTATCGCTCACAGGTGATCTCTGAAAGAGCTGAAATGAACTTTTACAACCAAAATTGAATTGTGCATTCAAAATGCACATGCAAAACTTTCATCAAGTCATTAACAAGAATATATGAGCTGGCAAAATATTTGCATGAACATGAATTCATCTTTTGACCACTTTTCAATAATGCACAAAAGATGCAGTAATATTTGTTATTAATGTTATTAATGAGCGTGTTATTTTAAGCGTCTCTCTCTGTTCTCAAGCTGTCTGTGGTGGATTGCAGAGGCTGGAGGGATATCCCTCTGTGAGCTGTGGGCTTCATGACATGAGGAGTGTGAGGCATGTAAAGCAGGGCCCCAGCAGTCTGTGGATCGGTGGCAGACTGTCTGGCTGCGGTTCTGTGGTTCTGCGGTTCAGCTGCCGGTGTCACGCCGCATTTTGACCGCTAGAGGGCGCGAGCGAGCGCGGCTCACTGACTCTGCGCAGGAACCCTCACCAACACATCATCAGCTCACGTTCATTCAAACAGCTAGAGACGGCTTGACATTTTGCTTCATGTATAATCATATTCAAATTTCAACGCACGAGCTTCTGATGTTATGCAGTAGGCTATATCACTTTAAGCAATGCCCTGATAATAAATGTTATTAGTAAAGCGTGACATACAATGTAAACGAGGTTCATCGGTTTCATTACTGCAAACATCAACTGCATCCGTTTCAATCATTATCTCAACAGACTTCTGCTAGCATTGACCAATTATTTAACATTTAGGATTTAAAATAAAACTCTCAGATACCGCAAATATCCTATACGAGTATCTATAGACTGGTAACAAAATACGTTCCAAGAACGTTTTGCTAACATTCCCATTAAGTTATAAAAACGTTATTCCTCTGAATGTTCAAAACGTGCAGTTTTTAAAACGTTTTTGTTGGTTTTGTGAACGTTAAGGCAACATTCCATTATATCATTTTGCAAATATCATGGGAACGTTACTTTTGAATGTTCTCTGAATGTTCTTAAACACGTGGTAACATTTAAACAACGTTAGATGATAGATAGATAGATAGATAGATAGATAGATAGATAGATAGATAGATAGATAGATCCCAAAATATACTTCCAATTCACTTATAAAAACATTAGTTCTGAATGTTCTCTGAACATTCCATTGAATCAGTTTGCAAAGATAATGGGAATGTTACTTTTAAATGTTCTCTGAAACAAGAAGAAAAAATGTTAAGCGAACGTCTAACTAAAACGTTTCAGGACAAAATGTTCAATGAATGCATAAATAATGCTTTTGTGCTAACATTTTGAGAACATTAGAACAAACATTCTATTAATGTCACCGGAAAAACGTTAGCGTTCTGAGAACATTCCCAGACAAATAGACATGCAACGTCCCTCATCTGCTGAACGAACACATGTAAATGTGTGTGTAATAGGAATATTTCTGCATTTTCGCTCGTTCGATGCTCAAAGTTGTTTCATCAGAGTAAACAGAGCGCTCTTATTTCGCTCCGCGTCTCTCTGGCTCTACTGCGTCTCTAACTCAAAGCAGATGCTGGAAGCAGCATTGAGAAATCTGCGCTCGTTTAGCGCTGCCTGTTTGAAGATTTCCTCTTTATTCTTTCACTGTACGCCTTGTAAACAGCATCAAATTGGCGAATCTCTCTGGCGACAGCGACGGAGAGCAGTGGCGCGCGCGCTTACGCGTTGAAGCGTTTGATATAAGCGTGCGTTTGTCCCGTCCCGTGAGGTGATGTCATGTCATACCTTACGTTCAGCATACGGGTGGAACGGAGGGCGCTCGGCGTTTGATTGACAGCGCAGACTGTGAGGGTTTTCAGTGACACAGCATGGGGACGCTTCCCTCTAAATGTGTGTGTGCGCGCGACTGAACGCACAGCTCCAATGCACCGCGCTTCTATTCAGGCCTACCGTGCGGCGCAGAGAGGGGAGGAGAGGACACAGGAAGAAAAGAAAAGTGGAAGAGGGGGTGGGCAGGAGGTCAATAATGATCTCTCGGCCTCGTTTAATTGGGATGCGGTCAGTGTGTGTGTGACTTCACTGCATTCCAGCCTGATTACCCTCATTCATGTTGCCTAAAATTAAAATGAATGCGAGAAATATCCTGCTGGGACAGAGAGTGGGGAAAAGGAAGAGACCCAGGGAGAGGGCATTCCCAGAGCGAGGGGGGCGGGATGACATCACATTCCTGGAGCCCGGTTCCTAATAACCGCAAGATATTTCTGTAATTCAGTCCATCTCGGAGGCCCAATGTGGACGGTTGAGGTTGAGCTCTGTTTACGTGCAACCAAAGAATCCAATCGGATTGAAAGGCCTTCTTGTAAACACCTCAATTGATCTGAGGTGCGATTCCCAAAAGCCAACAAGGGCATTACCAACACAGTTCAACGATTCCCAAAGTTCCCACGAACTTGTGGTTAGAAGCATCGTTTCTTGTTAGTATGACGTGGACTTCCTTTGCTTTTGGACACAGAAAGCATGCTAACATGCAGTACATTCTACAGTACATTCATTCCAATTCAATAGCCAAGTTATATATTTCAGGCGATATTTTAGCATGTCAACAATTAGAGCTGTTTTCGATCAGTTATTACTCCTTCATCTGCGCATGACATAATTCACGACAAGTCCTTGGATCAACATGGTTCAGCTGACTGAGATGTGACCGTGTTCCTTGCAGGAAACAGTTGCAACTAGCTAGTTAATGATGGATTTGTTATGGTAGTTAAGCAGGAAACGCACCCCTGATTGAGCTAGATCCAAATGATAAAAGCAAGGATGCTTCAAATTCAGCTAAGATGCTTTCAATTTTGAAATGAATCAAAAGTGACCGTAAAACATTTATAATGTTACAAAAGATTTCCATTTCAAATACCTTTTTTTTTTAATTGAACTTGAATCCCAAACAAAATCTAATCACATTTTCCACAAAAATATGAAGCAGCACAACTGTTCCCTCAACACTGATAATAATCAGAAATCGCTCATGGCTTCAAACTCTACTGAAGACTTTTTTATGACGCACATGTCTATGAAGCAACTGAACGGGAAAACGCTGCTGAAAAACGTAAACATGAAACCGTTCTGAGTGGTTGTGACTGTTTGATGTCACGCAGTATTTTCACTTTTTGGTGTGGCGTCTGGTTAGGACACGCTGTCAGGATAACCGAAACACACTTAGCGGCTTAATCCCACCGAGTCCTTCAGATTCATCTGCTATCTGTCCTGCTGATGTCTGCCGTCACACTTGCGACTGTGTGTGTGTGTAAGGCTCTGTGAGGTGAAAGTGTAACTCTGAGGAGTGTGTGACTGCACTCCTGTAGCGAAGATGCCGATCGCGCTGAACACATACTGTGAAATGCCTCAGTGCAGCGACAGCATGCAGAACAGCACAGGACAGAGACGCTGTGTAGACTCAGAAGATGTCCTGAATATTGACTCGCACTGGTGATCTAATCAAAAGACACATAAACGAGCAGCTGCAGACAAACACGGAGTAAACAAACATCCCTCATTTAGCACAAAGAGAGAGAGAGAGACTGCTAGAGTGTCTTTGGTCAGTGATTCTATCACACTACTGAATGATATAGTCAGCTTTTACCATATATTTGGCATGAAATGGCCAAATCATCAGATTTGGAGAAATGTAGCATTACATCACTTGCTCACCAGTGGATGCTCTGCAGTGAATGGGTGCCGTCAGAATGAGAGTCCAAACAGCTGATAAAAACATCACAATCATCCACACCACTCCAGTCCAGCAGTTAACATCCTGTGAAGCCAAAAGCTGAATGTTTGTAAGTAACAAATCCATCAAGATGTTTTTAACATTAAGCTGAAATATAATTCCATAATCCATAATAACGCTTCCTCCAGTGAAAAAGTCATCTTGCCTGAATCAGAAGAGAAGTCTGCACAGATCAAGCACAGTTTACAAGTGAAATAGTTCTAAACAAATACGTCATTGGATTTTGATGTGAGAGACAACGGGAGATGGACTTTTTCACTGGAGGAAGCGTTATTATGGATTATGGCCAGAAGCAAGAGTTTAATGTTAAAACATCTTAATGATGGATTTCTTTCTTACAAACACACAGCTTTTGTCTTCTCAAGATGTTAACTGATGGACTGGAGTGGTGTGGATGATTGTGATGCTTTTATCAGCTGTTTGGACGCTCATTCTGACGGCACCCATTCACTGCAGAGCATCCACTGGTGAGCAAGTGATGTAATGCTGCATTTCTCCTCTAGTCTAATCAAATCTGAGGAAGAGTTGAATATGGCTTAAAATGTCACTTTTTATTACAATCTTGTCTATGGGAGATATCAAAGTAGATGCCAGATGCTTTATTTACTTTTTCAGTAAGTTATTTTTAGATCCAGTAGAATTTTTAGAAATTCAGAATGTGAATGTAAATTTTTGTAATATTTCTGACATAAAATTAAGCACCATCATAAATGTTGCAATTTTGTTATTAGAAAGTTTCGTAATAAGTGTCAGCCACACTAGCTTTGTGTAACTCGCACGTATGAGATTATAACTACAGTAGATTCCTGAATCACAGACTTTTGAAGGAAACTCTATCGCCCCCTAGAGTACAGAGTTCAGACAGATAGATAGAGCTAGGTAAACCTGTGTGTGTGTGTATGTGTGTTTGTGTGTGTGTAGATTAATTCTGTCTGGATCTGTGTGTTAGATATAGATATATACACAAGCAGTCTCCTTTCATCTCAGTCTTGTTCATCACTCCATCAATCCAATCATATTTCTAAACAATGGCACAGTGTGTGTGTCTTTGAAGTTGTGGTTGAAGCGTGCTTAATTCAACAGTATGTGGTGGTTGTTCTCACTGCTACCGCTCAACTTAACATAACACACACACACACGGCCGCTCTGACATCACTCTGTGCGCACGTCCACTCCAGCTGTTGTGTCTCATCCAGGACACACCCACCGGCTCCGAACACAGGCTTATGAATGATTATTAGTGTTATATTAACAGAAATAATGAACACACACTCTCACACACACAGTCTGGCTCCAGTGGATTAGACGCTGTTGGCGTTTGTTTTTAGACTCTGCAGTGTGAGTGTGAACACACACACACACACACACACACACACACACACACACACAACACGCACAAGACAACCTGAGAGAAAACAAATGCAAAAAGCCTTCTCTGATTGGCTCCTGTATGTACAACAGTATGTAAGATGCACAACATTTTTGTTACTTGAAATAAATGTTAACAAATAAAATGATATATTAAAAAAAAGTGATCTATTTTTTTCTCTCATTTTTTAGTTTATCCTGAAAACTAAAACTGAAATTACATAAAACCTTCAAATCACTAAAATATACATACATACATACATCCATCCATATACATACACACACATACATATATATCTAAAATATACACACACACACACACACATACATATATATATATATAAAATATATATATACACACACATATATACATATATATATTTATATATATACACACACACACACACACACACACACACACACACACACACACATATATATATATATATATATATATTAGGGGTGGGAAAAAAATCGATTCACATATGAATCGCAATTCAGTCTTCAGCCTTCTAGCAATTCGCATTGATTCACAAATGTCAAAAATCGATTTTCTAGTTAATATGATGATAATAATAACATTTTTTCGGAACAAAAAAGGCAGAACTCAATCGCGAGAGCGCACCTCACATGCAGCAACAGCAAAGGAGGAAAAACAAACACATCCAACCTGCCCCATTTTCAGCGAGGGCAAGTGTTTGGAAAAATATTATATTAATAGATTATTGATCTTTTGTTATTATGGGAAGTAGGGATGTGCCCAAATAGTAAATCCATATTCAGAAAGGCATGGAAAACAAATAACACATTCTACGGAGCCACTAAAGGGACACGGTTAGCCACTTGCCAGCGGTAACCCGTTACATTACAGTACATAAAAGTTCACTTACTGTTTAAACAGAGTAAAGAGAGATGACTGAGGATGATGGCGAATGATTTACAGATCCTGAGCACCACTGACAAACATCTAATCTTGTAAAATGTGTGGTAAGTACTGCCGCTCCGTAGTATACACACAGGACCTGTGATCGCGCATCTCAAAAGTGAAAGTAAAAAGCGAGTGCGCAATCAAAAGCAATTTCAATGACCTGCATATTAATAACAGCTCCCTGATGCCAGCAATTTGTATAATTACCCAGCGATATAATTGCGAGAGAAAGCATTGAAATATATTTTTTCCTCCCATCTCGTATTTATGCCACGTTCCAGACGAGGTCGGTAGAGGAACATCCGAGCTGAAATGTCCCACTTCGAACACGGTATTCGGATTCGGACACATCCCAAATGGGAAGGGTAAAATATTTTAGATTTTTTAGGAAGTTAATAGTTAATAGGAAACACTGATTTCTCCAGTCAGGACTTCCCATTCTATAGACTGGTGTGTTTTTGTGTCAAAATACTGCTGTATTTGATGTCCAGTGTGCACAAAAAATTTGATGAAAAATCACGAGTCATGATTACCATGATTAATCGAATTGTGACCCCAAGAATCGATATGAATCGAATCATGAGGTTGTGAAATATTCCCAACCCCTAATATATATATATATATATATATATATATATATATATATATATATATATATATAAATACATAAATAAATAAATAAATATATACACACACACACACATACAAACATACATATACACACATAGACATATATGTATATATGTATACATTTCTAATATGAGCAGGACACTTCAGATGAATCATCTAACCTTATGCATGTACAATATTATTCTATTATTAAAATCGGCTTTAGTTCATCTTAAAATAGTACAGGATGACATGTAGCCATTTATATCATATTTTAAAAACAATGTCAATGACCAGTCATCATAAATTTTCCACTTTACCTGTAAAGCTACATAGACATAAAAAAAAAAGACAAAAAAAAAAAAAAGACAAAAACACAACTAAAATTGAATTGAACAACAAAAAAAATAAAATAAAAACATAAATCCAAAATAAGAATAAAAAACAATTACAGTATGTTAATACTAAGATAACATTGCACAACAATCTGGTGTGAAGAGATGAGAATGGTTCAGTGTGAACGCAGCCAAACACTCCCCAACTTCACTACACAGAAAGACCATGGCAACAAATAAACACACACTTTCATTCCATCTATGACACACAGAGTAAGAAAGAACAAACAGAACTATGCACGCACACACACACACACACACACACGTGTGCGGCTCCCCTCCCGCGCTCTGGCAGTGTATGAGGGCAGTGAGGCGCCAGTGGAGTGCGCCGTCTCTCTGGGGAACAATACTGCAGCGCTTCATAAAAACTTCAAACGCTCCTGCCAAATGTTTTATAGGTGCTTTAAAGGGTTACGGCCCCCGGGGGTCCCGAGCAGAGGGGGGTCTGTCTCGAACTCCAGCACAAACGCACACAATAAGCACAGAACAGGTGAACCAGACGCATTTCTGCAGATCGTTTCATGCTATAAATGCACAGAGGACGCTGTGTTCGTATTACATATAGTCTTACAGTCCCATCTTCAGGCCACCGGATGCAGAAGTACGTCTGTTATCATTCGGACTGTAATCAGAGCCCTGATGGGAATAACAGGCTGTGGTTTGTGCGGTTTAAAGATAGAGGGTGAACCTAGTGATGAGCTCCTCAATTAGGCTAGTTATAATTACATTCACGCAGACACGTGTTAAACTACTGTATGTGTGACTATACTGGTACAAAGAAAGAGGAAAGGGGGAAGTTGGTGCTGACTGTGATTGCACAGCCTTGTGAAACAGAAGTGTGCTTAACTGGACTGAATGTGCACTTGTAGTGTACTTTAAGTCTTAAAAGTGTAGAAAACTTGCTTATAATAGAATATTCATGAAATAAATGCCCACTTAAGTGTACTTAAAGAGAGACACCATCCTTCTTAACACACTTTTAAAAAGTGCACTACGAAGTAATGCTAAACTTAAAACTACTTTTTAAATCATATTTAAATTATTTGTCATGAAGCTCACTCTACAGCACATGCAAAAGCTTCATTATAATTTTTAATGTTATTTATTATTTAGTAATTAATAAAATAATATATAATTTGATTGTATATTTCATTATTTTATTTATTATATATATTTCATTAATTTAATTAATATAATAATAAAGGCAATACAATAATAGAGAATAATCTAAGAATGTAATTTGTATATATATATATATATATATATGTATATATATGTATGTATATATATGTATATATATATATATATGTATGTATATATATATATATATATATATATATATATATATATATATATATATATATATATATATATATATACACACACACACACACACACACACAAAAAGCAATATACAAAATAACAAAATGCAAATAAAATAAATAATTATAAAATATAATAATTTTAATAATAAAAATCAACATTTTGGATGGATCAGCTTGTTTCAATGCATTTTGGGCACTGTCTTCTCTCTAAAGACACCCATGCAATGCTGCCTTAGATTTTGGCTCGATTATACCGGCTAACCTTTTGGATCAAGCTTAACATCATTAGTGCGTCTTCATGAGTGGTGCAGCAGAGCTCCAGAGCGACGCAGGCGAGCCGTGAATCACATCCATTCAGGGTCTTTTGGGAATGTTTTGCTAACAGTATTTGCAGATCCGCAGAGGGCTAAATTTAGCGCAGGTCTTCCCGGAGTCTACACGGTATAATTAGGAGGTGTGAGAACCCTGCTACAATTCTAAGGTTACTGTCGATAACCGTCACAGCGACGGCCTTAAAGGTGCAGCGTGTGTGTGGTCTTCCACACGCTCCACTGCACTTTAATGTGTGAGTGTGTGTGTGTGTGTGTGTGTGAGGGAGCGCTTGTATACCAGTGTGTGTGGTCTGCCAGTTTGTGTTGTGCGTGTTTGTTTGTGTGAGCAGAACTCTCTCTGAGAGAGTGTGTGTGTGTGTGTGTGTGTGTGTGTGTGTGTGTGTTTGTCGAGTGTTTCCCACACTTTACTTAGCAGAAGTGAGACACTCAGTGTGGATTCAGTCAATCAGAGAGCGGCTATTATTTCACTAAAAACAGATCACAGCAGCCCTAAACGTATTTAAACACTTAAACGCTTCTGAAAGTCATTGCATTAGAGAGCAAATATCAAATCAAATGAGAGAACTGCACTAAAAGATGACTGGTTTGAACTGACTTCACATGCTAGCGCTCAAGAGTTTGAGGAGTTTTTAATGTTTTCGAAATAAGTCTCTTCTGCTCACCAAAGCTGCATTTAGTCGATTAAAAATACAGGAAAATTGTGAAATATTATTAGAGCTATAAAATTACTATTTTCTTTTGCAATATATTGTCAAATGTAATTTATTTCTGTGATCAAAATTGAATTTTCAAGCATCATTACTCCAGTCTTTAGTGTCACATGATCCTTCAGAAATCATTCGAATATGCTGATTTGATGCTCAAGAAACATTTCTTATAATCAGTGTTGAAAACATTTGTGCTGATTGACTTTGATTTAATGCATCTTTGCTTAAAATATTTATTTTGTTCAAAAAAATGAAAATAAATCTGATCCAAAACTTTTGAACGGTAAATGCTGATTCAAACACACTGAAACTTCAAAAATAATGAAGAAATGTGGCACGAATGAAGAGAAAAGATGTGAAGGGTCTCTCAAACTAACATGCCTGAATCCTTCTATTGCTGGTTTTATAAAAGCATTTTGTTTCAAATTCAACAAAATGATGTTGGTCCATTTTCTGTCCATTTAATGTGAAATGTATTGTATGTCAAAATCATGCAAATTTAGCAATGAGCATTTCCCCATTCATCTTCTCCACATGGATGAGATAAATCACAAGATCTTTATGAATACAGTGCTGCAGGAAAGGGTCCTAAAGCACGGAAATAAGTTGCATTCTTGTACTTTCACCTTCATCGTCCTGAAGTTAGAGGGTTTTAAATATGGTGAATACAAGCTCAAGATATTTACCCATGAAGCACTGTAAATAACATTATCAATTTTAAGATAACTGTGACATTTTATCTCAAAATTCTTAGTTTTTCTCACAATTCGGAGAAAAAAAATTCAGACTTGTGAAACATAAAGCCGGAATTGCAAGGTATAAAGCCAGAATTATGAGATAAAACATCAAACGTAGCTTTTTTATTTTTAATTCTGATGTAGTCAGAATTGTGGGATGTATACAGGAATTGTGAGAAAAAAGACTTACAAAAAAAGTTTATATCTTGCCATTAATTTTTTTTTTTTTAATCAGAATTCCAAAAAAAAGTCTGAATTTTGAGTTTATCTCGGAATTACATTTTTTTTAAAATTCAGAATTCCAAGAAAAATAGTCAGAATTTTATCTCACAATTCTATTTTTTGTACTCAGAATGTTTCCATAAAATACAGTATATTTAAAGTTGACTGTGAAATTGTTTCCATGGTAACTGCATCTCCTGTGATTGGTGGTTTGGTTTTTTCAGGATTATGGGCAATTTACTGAAGGGAGTACATATATAAAACATGATTTAAAAAAATAATTATTGCAAAATGTTAAAAAGCTATTGTTAAAAATTTATTTCAAGAAGAAAATTAATGTAATTTATCTGTTACCCGACTGTATTATGAGACGTGTGGAATCTGAATCAGACAATAGCTGCTGTAAATAAAACGCTCACATTGATACATGTAGTAAACTACAAACACACACACTGCAGCTGCTCAAAACTATGCTTTCATCAAATGGACAGCCATAAGACTATGAGCTCATGCTAGGAACATGCACACACACACACACACACACACACACACACAAACAGTCTTACGTCTCATGCCAGAGCACACATCATCTGAAACAGCGCTTGTGCATCAGCTCGACTGTGTATTTGTACATGATTCCACAAATCAACGTTCATCTGGAAGAGAAATACGCTTCCGAGCTACAGTGTAAAACATTATTGCACCAAAACGTTTACTTCGCACTCGTGCATGTCCATCAGTTGTCAAACAGAGACAGTAAACACAATATCCAGAATAAACTAACCGCACTACAACAAAAGTCACCGCTCCTCAAATGCTACTCATAGCAACATAAATGTAAGTTAGAAACAGGAAGAGTCTGTCAAACTCTACGGCTCCGGTCCATATTGTTCGTTCAGTCCAACGTGTCTGTCCTCAAACAATCAAAACCAGGTTTATCGTCACTCTTCATTTGGATAAAGCTTCAGTTCTGGTGGTGCTTTCAGTGTAGACTCGTTCTCAAGTGCTTCGCTTATAGAAACGCTCAGTGTATTTTGTTCATGGGAGAATCCCAATGGAGTATTCACAGTTTGGATGAGTCTGACCGCCGGCGCTGTGGGTGTACAATTTGGTGGAAGGGTTTAACGTTTCCTGAGGAAGAATGCATTGACCAAAAATCATGACGTAACGTCTGTTCGGTGATTTCAAACCACCGTTGGCGAGCTGTAAACATTTCACTTCTGAATACGTATGGAAGAGCTTCTGTCCAGACTGAACTTACACCTTCTGCTTCAAGTGGCACTAAATCAAATGTAAGTCAAACTGTAGTGTTATGTGATAATGCTGACGTTATCCACGTAAAGAGTTCAAATCAACATGAAATGCCAAATGTACCTCAGTAGTTTGATGAATTTCCTAAAGAAGTTTCTTATTTCGTAGAGAAAAACATTAGTACACTGCAAAAAAATGATTTTTTTGAAGTTTCAAAGTAAGATTATTGGAGTGTATTCTACAAGGATATACCATTTCTTTCTTACTTTTATGTTTAATTCAATGTGTTGCTTGCTGTTTTCCTGAAACAGCTCACCAAGGATGCATTTATTTTATCAAAACTACAGTAAATTTTAATAGTAATATTGTTAAATATTATTATTACCATTTAAAATAATGGTAGTGTAATCTATTGTAAAATGTAATTTATTTCTGTGATCAAAGCTGTATTTTCAGCATCATTCCTCCAGTCTTCAGTGTCACATGATCTTTCAGAAATTATTCTAATATGCTGATTTGCTGCTCAAGAAACATTTCAGATTATTATCAATGTTGAAAACAGTTTCTGCTTCTAATTGTTTTGTAGAAACCATGCTACATTTTATTTTCAGGATTCTTTGATGAATAGAAAGTAAAAAAAACAGCATTTATTTAAAATAAATAATAGTTATTTTTTATATTTACTGTCATTTTGATCAATTTTATGCATTATATATAGTATTGTGTATATAAAGCAGTGGGTGGATTATGAAAATCTTTAAAAAAATAATGTGCACTGATGAACTATACACAGGTTTTGATTTCATGTTGACTTTAACTCTTATTAGTGAGTGATCAGCACATGAAGCTGCTTAGCTACTCATGAACCTTAAGACCTCGTGAAGTGATTCAAAAAGGAAACAAACAAGTAGCAAAACACCAGTAGTCTATGCACTTCAGCCAGTGTGTGTGTGTGTGTATTTACA
The DNA here is from genome assembly GCF_012432095.1 of Onychostoma macrolepis. Taxonomy (NCBI): domain Eukaryota; kingdom Metazoa; phylum Chordata; class Actinopteri; order Cypriniformes; family Cyprinidae; genus Onychostoma; species Onychostoma macrolepis. Next base: position 3,129,094 of record NC_081178.1, on the reverse strand, counting down.
GGTTTGCGCAATCAAACAGTCGTGGCTCTGCTGTACTGCAGCGCGAGTGGTGAATACTCTTTGAAGCGTACGCAGAGTTTGCCGCGAGTCCACGGGTTTTGTAGCGTGAGCGGGCAGAAATCGTCCTGTAGCCATTTCTCTCTCCCCTCCACCAGCAGAACCAGGCCGAAGTGCTCGAGCTGCTCGCTGCCGTACACACACACCTCAGACGCGCAGGACGGGTATCCACACTGACCCGGGGCACAGGTGCACTGCTGTGCTGCTTTCTGCAGGTGATGGCACACTGCGTTGATCTCCTGGACCACCAGACGAACCATCTCTTTGGCTGACGTCTCTGGAGTCACGCGTAACTACAAACACAGACATACACATATGAATCAGCAGACTAAACTGTCTATTTAGTAAGTGGAGTAAACTACACTTCAGAACTGAACTGAGAATTTGACGTTTCTATTTAGCATCTCAATTTGAATAGAGGTAGAAAACAAAATGTAGAATTATTTTATAAATATAATATACAATGGTGGCCAAAATGATTAGAACACTAGTATTTTCACCAGCTAGAAATAGTTTTAAGTCAGTTATTTCTATCTTTTGCTGTAGTGTGTCTGTAGGAAATATCAGTTTACATTTACAAACATTCATTTTGCCATTAATTGACTTAAAATCATTTTTAGCTGGTGAAAATACTAGTGTTCTAATAATTTTAGCCACCACTGTAATATAATATAATATAATAAAATATAATTAACAGAACTAAAATGGAATAAAAGTCCCGTAAAATTCATATGACTTATGGGATATATGGAATATTTCCAAAAACATGAATACATATAATAAAATAAATATTAAATTAATTACATTTATAAGTATTAAGTATTTACTTAAATGGTTTATATTTATATTCATATTTACATATAATAATTATAATGCTCAAATTTAGTGAATATAAGTAAAATTACATTTACTATTTTATTTTAAAAATTAATGATATGTAATAAATATAATTATATTTATAAACAATTTAAATATTTAATATTTATTTCTCTTGAAAAAAACAAAACAATATGACAGGCATTTTGTGGTTGTGAATGGCAGTGTAAATTTGATTTGGTTGTGTTTTGAAATTACTGGTCTTGAGAGAAAATATTAAGAAACGTGTATAAAGAGTAAATCAGGGAATAAACAGGGATAATTCATTAGAATATAATGAAAATAAAACAAAACCTGTGTTGAACAACTGAAGTTCCTCTGTGGGTGTTATGGATTCATTTCTTTGAATTCAATTCCTCTTTCTGTCATTTCAATTCAAATTCCAATACAACTTCCTGTAGGGAAGTAATTAAATTGAAATTAATAAATTAACTCACTTTGACACTGGTGTCTTTGGGTAAGCCGGTGCGGTATTGCGGGTAAACTCTCAGTGTGCTGTGGCACGGCCGGTGAGGGGAGCCGGCGGAGTGGGCGGAGAGTCGCTGGACGCCGCTGTCCTCTGATAGGGTGCGCACCGGCGCGGGGCGGGGCTCGGGAGCAGAGAAGCAGAGATCGAAGGAGGAGGGGCGTGTCCAGCACTTCTGATTGGAGGAGCTGGTGGGCGTGGTTGGCATGGAGACAGGAGGTGGGTACTCCAGACTGCTGGTGCGGACGCAGAGCGCCGTTCTCTTCTCGGTGACCCGCAGCAGCTCGATCTGACGGCTCGGCAGGATGAAGTCGTTGTCGAAGGCGCTCATGTGCTCGCGTCTGGTCACCCCTCCTCCGGTCTGCAGCACGTCCGGCTGCGAGGATCGAGGTGAGGACTGCGAGGAGGAGGAAGGGTGTGTGGACGCCACGGATCTGAAGCTAGTAGGCGACGGCGGGAGCAGGTCCAGCTCTCTGGTGCTCTGGGCCACACTGGAGCTGTACTCACTATCAGTGGTGAGGAACACCTCCGATGAGTTATCCTCATCCGACAGACCGTGGGAATCTGGGGAAAGCCAGAAAGAGAGACTTCTTAAAGAAGCAGTTCAAGATTTAAATTGAGATTTAATAAGCTAAATAAATAAGCTAGATAAATAATCTTTCCATTGATGTATGGTTTGTTAGGACAGAACAATATTTGGCTGAGATACAACTATTTGAAAATCTGGAATCTGAGGGTGCAAAAAATCTAACTATTGAGAAAATTGCATTTAAAGTGGTCCAAATGAAGTTCTTAGCAATGCATATTACTAATCAAAAATGAAGTTTTAATATATTTACGGTAGCAATTTTACAATATATCTTCATGGAATATGATCTTTACTTAATAACCTAATGATTTTTGGCATAAAAGAAAAATCTATAATTTTGACCCATACAATGTATTTTTGGCTATTGCTACAAATATACCTGTGCTACTTATGACTGGTTTTGTGGTCCATGGTCACATTTCAAACCTGTATACTGTTACATTTTCATAGTGACCATAGGAGGTCAAGCTCAAAAAAGGATGAAAATGTATTACAAAAGTCCTATGAGGAACAGACCCTAATTTAAGTCATTATTTATTGATAATTTTTTTCTTCCTGGCTGATTGGCTGATAGGCTTATATACTGAGATACAGTGCATTGGTTGAATGGGCAACTTTTACACACTTTATGGTGTTTACTATTTATGCACTTTGTAGTTTTTGCCCTTTTGTACTTTTTAGAGCCTATATCCAATTAAAAAAATAAAAAATAAATAAATAACCTTAATTTAAATAAAATGTATTTCATTAAATAAAAATGTAATACACTTTACTACATAAAATAATAATACTTTTGTGTTCTGCGAACAAAAGCATTTAGTTTTAAATTAATACAAGGGTGAATGATTAATAATGAGACAATTTTCAGTTTTACCAAAATTTCTTTAAGACTTTTCTTTTAATTATTTATGCAAATAATATCATTTAATTAAATTCTGCTTTAAAAACAAAACAACACAAAGTCTACAATTACAGCCAAACTCTTTGTGATTCTGTAAGATAACTTAACTGTACCTTAACTCATTACAGTTAAAATCATAATTAATCATATCAGTAAACTATTTCTTAGTTTAATACAGGGCTGGATGATTAATCAAAATAAAAACCGAACTTGCAATATGGCTTACTGTGATTATCAAACCTCAAGGACTGTGATTTAATTAAACAAATATATGCGCTGCATGTTTTAGTCACCGAGTTGTGAAAAGAAAGACAGCCATAAATATTAGTATTAAAATTTTACAGTTGTAAAACTTTTTACTTTTTACATGAGTGTTTTACTTTTTACCCAAATTGATCTGGTAGCTGCACTGTATTGATGATCTGATAACGTGACGCCTGCAGCACGGTCTGGTGATTCTGTGATCTGTACTCTCTCTCACCGTTGTGTTTACGTGTGCTCTCTGGTGACGGGGTCGGTGAGGGCAGGTAGTCCATCTGAGAGGAAGTGGAAGCTGGTTTCTCTGGAATACTCTCTTTGGAGAAGTCTATAATCCAGCCCAGACTCACTCCAGAGCTCTGATGCTTATACCGGGCCGACTGGAGGACCACCATCCACCGCGCATCACGCCACAGGTCCTCCAGATGCTGAGAGTCAACACAGATGAACATGGGTCAATCACCAAAACATGTGTGATATTCTGATCTGAACTCTACTTAAGGAACAGCAGAAGCAGCAGTAGATTAGTGTTAATGTTTTAGGTGGGTTTAGGCTTTAATATTTAGATTTGTGTAAGGAAAATGTCACTTTAGAGCTGTTTTGGTGTTTTCACGACTCTCAACATGTGTCTTGTTTTCTGTCAACTAACGCATTTTAAATCATGTATTTCTGGGTAACTTGGTGGTGTCTGTGTGGCTAAATCAGTACTTTTAATATAATAATATAATCTATTACATTATATTATATAAAATAATTATAATTTTTGTTATATATATATATATATATATATATATATATATATATATATATATATATATATATATATATATATATATATATATATATATATATATATATTAGTGCTGTCAATCGATTAAAAAAATATGAACTAATTACATTAAATAAGCACATTTTTTCTGAAATTAATCGCAATTAATCCCACCTAGCATTATAGTTTTTAAATATACTTTTATATTGCAATAATTTCACATTCAATCTTCAAATTAATGTACAAACAACATATTTTTAATATTTGTTTAATGGCATCTTTTTATGACTGAAGGCCAGTATCACTGATACCAAGTAATACTGATTTCCCTATAAAAAAAAATTCCCCTAATATTTAGCCATTGACTATAGCCATTAAACATTACATTATAATTAAGAGCTATCAATTTTAACATGTTTATTAGACTTTAAAAATAACTTCTAATTTATGTGAACTTAAAACAATCTTCACATAAACCCATTATAATAAATGTTATATTTAGCTAGACTACCTGTGCCCCTCAGCAGAGAAATTGAATAAAGTTATCAAACACTAAATTCTAAACTAAATACAGATAAATACAGCTATATAAAAGTTATTGATTTCCTCTTTTTTCTTTTGTTCTTGATGAACAGACATCACAGCAGCTGGTTAGTAGGTTGTTTTGGCTGCTATTTCTTTAAGAGCTGCCGCTGCTGAACGTGACGTGGATCTGACACACATCATATTTTCTCTCAACTCTACCTTTTCTGACCCATTTCAGTCTCTTCTAATGAGCTGACGAGTTAAATCGGGTGTGTTAGATGAGGGAGACAGTGCTGGGCTGCTCCAGGACAGTTTTGAAAACCATTTCAGAGACATGTTCTTAAAGGGGGTATAACACACACAGTTTCACCCAATCTCATGTTAATCTTGAGTACCTATAGAGTAGTACTGAAACCTTTATATCTCCAAAAAGGCTTTAGTTTTATCATATTTATAAAAGAAAGATACAGCTTTACGATTCTCTCGAAAAAAGCAGAGCTCCTGGAGGCGCGCCGTGGGTGGAGCTAAAGAATGATGAGCACTTGAGCCGATCGCGAACAAAACAGACATTTGATGCCGTTTCACTGCAGTTCTGAATCATAACCGGGATATTTTATAGCTGGGACTGCTCCATCTTTCAGTATCAAACGATGTGCAAATCCAGCATCGAACTGGGCCTTGTTTATAAAACGTTCGTCAACAAACACACTTGAGAAACTCCATTGCTGCCCCGAAAAAACGAACTGCATCCACTGTTCACGTAATGCTGTGTTCTTTCGGGAAGCTGAACAAGGTTATCTTTCCCTTACAACCAAAAACACACTTCTTTAGAGACATTCTTCCCGAGCGAGTCCCGTGCAGTGCAGCCGAATGAAGCGCGTCCTCGCTTTCACTCTCGCTCTGGTCGATGCTTACACGGGAGAAATGCCCATATAAGGAGTTCCACCATCGTTTACTTCAGCAAGAGCCATGATTGAAAAAAAGTTTCTGAAACTTGTACGAACCCGGAAAGGAAGATTTTTGCCACAGAAATACTCAGTCATACTTCCAAATCGTTTTTTGAAACTCTGGCCATGCTTAGCATGAGAATCCAACTCTTTAACAGTGTAAATAACTATGAATGGACGAAACAGCATTGTACCCCCCCTTTAATGTAACTCATATATAACGTATTACAAGCACGCACAGTTTTAAGGCAGCTTTAATCGCCTTTTTGGTAACTTCATGCCTTAACTGACCACGACATTGCATGCTCATAGTTTATTTCGCGCTTTGATTAGAATTGACATAGGCTATAGCACGCAGCGGTTTCTACACTCATTTGACTCGCGTCTGACGCTGAAGTGAAGTGGAGCACGCGTCTGAAATGTCATTAAAATTAGTGTGCGCTTTTACACTGCAAAAAATATTTTGATATTTTTACAATTACAATTTTTTTAAATAAATACATAAATACTCATTGCAAGGTAAAGGCTAGTTTACATTTTTTTTTGTGTTATATTTTTTATCTTATGCAGCATTACTTTCTAAGAAAATTTATCTTTTTTTATTATTTTAACTTAAAAATAAAGAAATGAATACTTTTATTCAGAAAGGATGCATTAAATCAATCAAAAGTGACAGTAAAACAATTTTAACTTTAGCTTGCTTACATAAACTTATTGTATTATCTGAGAACTGAAGAGAGAATGTGGGCATTTCAATATTTATGGAGTTCATTAATGTCATAGATCAAGGTCAAATCTGTTTACATTTTTTTCAATTTATATTATTTTATAATTTATAATTTCCCCCCAGAAAGACTTGTCACAAGATAAAGGCTTCTTTTTAAAAAAACAAGCAAATAAATTATAAGATATAAAATATTAAGATACAATAAAAAAAATTTAATATCTTATACAGTGTTGCTTTCTAAGTAAAACAATCTATTTTTAGATAATTTATCAGAACAATAAAACACACATTAAAAATAGAATAAGTTTTCATCTTAAATGTCTTAACTATAAAGGCTCAGCTCTGGCTGTGGACTCTGATTGCATTGGCCGATTTTCAGCTCTGCTCTTGGGCCTCTTGCATCTATTAAAGATGATACTGTAAATGCCGCAGTTGAACAGTTTGTTCTGATTTTTATTGCGGGTTTACTGTCATCAGTTACACCTATGAAAGCTGAACTGGAGCGGCGGGCTGCCAGTGTTAAATTGCATAGAGGACAGAAATACCTGCAAATACTCCTCCACCTGCTGATGTTTCTGCTTGGCAGTGAAGAGCTCAGACTCGGAAAATGCCTCGCGCAAAGTCTGCTGGGACATCAGGGACTCCAGAGCCAGCAGGGCCGAAACGCGGCAGTACAGGACGATGAAACTCGGGCAGTACGCCTCGAAATGAACTACACAGACAGAGAGTGAGTGCACGGCGGGTGACGGGGTAGAAGATACGTGTGTGGGGACGTGTTTATGGGGTGTGTGGTCTCACCTAACTCAAAGATCTGCAACGGCAGGGTGAGGAATCCCGAGCGCGGCGAGCAGAGATGGTTCTGTCCAGGCGGTGAACACACCTCCTCACACGGTGGGAGGAGCAACAGGAAGGACACGCCCCCTCCCAACTCAACCACCTCCTTCACATACACACGGAAATCCTGCGCCTGATATATGAGGAACACGAGAAATGTTAGTATTGTATTTTATTCTATTTTGACTGTATAGGGTTATATGGTTTTAAAAATTAAACTAGTTCTTCTTTCAAAATTGTTCTGATTGGTTTAGGTTTTTATTCATCAGACTCTAATACACTGTTTGTTGTACATTATAGCACGCCTTTTAAAGAAATTAATACTTTTTTGTAACAAGGATACATTAAATTAATCAAAGTGACAAACACTATTTGTGGTAGAAATAAATACTTATATTCAGAAAGGGTGCATTAAATCTGTGAAAAGTGACAGTAAAATATTACTTACGCTACATTATGACACGTTTTTTGAATAACTTATTTTTATTCAGAAAGGATGCATTAAATCAATCATTAATGACAGTAAAACTATTTACAGTACATTGTGACAATTTTTGCAGAAATTAATACTTCTATTCAGAAAGGATTCATTAAACTGATCAAAAGTGACAGTAAAACACTTTACTGTAAATTAGGGCCCTTTTTAAAATAAATTAATAATGAAACATTAATAGCAAAACATGGTCAGGTCAAAGTGTCTGAATAATGTTTGGTCCCAAATTATTTAGCAGTTTTACTGGTAGTCCACTATATGTAGAATTTTTGGGTATAATATGTCACAGTTTACAGTACATATACATTATATATATATATATATACACACACACACACACACACACATATATATATATATATATATATATATATATATATATATATATATATATATATATATACACACATACACATTGGCCACAATTAACGGCACCCTTTTATTCAATACTTTTTGAAACCTCCATTTGCCAGTTTAGCAGCTCTAAATGTTCTCCTATAATGCCTGATGAGGTTAGAGACACCTGACAAGAGATCAGAGACCATTCCTTCATCCAGAATCACTCCAGACCCTTTAGATTCACAGCTGATTTTTTAGTTTCATCTGACCATAGAAGCCAGTCCCATTTGAAGTTCCAGTCGTGTCTGACAACTGAATATGCTGGAGTTTGTTTTTGGATGAGCGAGGAGAATTTTTCTTGTATGAATTTTTCAACATGTGATGATGTAGGTGCTGTTTGACAATTTTTTTGACAATTCAATGTTTTCTGACCCTGAGACTCAACTATTTTCTGCAATTCTCCAGCTGTGGTGCTTGGAGAGTCTTTAGCCGCTCAAACTCTCCTTCTCACCGTGCATTATGACGATATAGACACATGTCCTCTTCCAGGCAGCTTCATAACATTTTATGTCGATTGGAAATTCTTAATTATTGCCCTGATGGTGGAAATGGGAATTTTCACTGCTCTAGCTCTTTTCTTAAAGCCACTTCACTAATTTGTGAAGCTCAATTATCTTTTGCTGCACATCAGAAATATATTCTTTGGTTTTTCTCATTGTGATGGATGATTAAGGGAATTTGGGCTTTGTTTTCCCTCCTATTTATATTTCTGTGAAACAGGAAGCCATGGCTGGATAATTTCATGTTCATATTCACCCTGGAGTGCTCAAAATTGTGAATATGAATGGGAATATACTTCAGAGATATTGTACTCATAAGAATTTCTAGGGGTGCCAAATCTGCCAATAATTGTGTCCAACGTGTATTTGAGAAAAACATTTATTTCATAATGATATCCCCCATTTTAAATTCTTATTATCCAATGAAAGGTCAGATTTTTGTGAATTTCTTAAATAAAAGATCAAAAGGATTAACAATGCAGATTAATTTTCACAGCCTTCTTATATATATATATATATATATATATATATATATATATATATATATATATAAAAAGACTATTGGAGTTTGTTTTGCAAAAACACAATTTCAGACTTTCTACTTAAAAAAAAATCATTTAATTTAGTTTGTTAGAAAAACTCACATTTAATTCAGTGTGTTACTTGTCATTTCTTTGTAATTATTTGTGAAATTTACTACCAATTTCCTATACCAAATGTTTTTCAGTGTAAAAATCTGTGTCATGTATGTAAATGTGTTTTTCAAACTGTGTGGCCTTAATGGCATTAATTTGCTAGTGCAATCAAACTAATTGTGTGTCTTTGTGTGGATGTGTGAATGCGTATGTGCACACCTGGTGGTTGGGAATGTTGATGTAGGCGAGTAAATCTTTAGCAGCGGTCCGCAGGTCCAGTAGGAGGCGATGTGGAGCACTCTGGACATCGTCACAAACCTTTGCGCTGTCCTCCAACGAACTCAGCGACTGAAGCCACTGCAATTCTTCCCTATGAAACAAACATGTAATTATTACACACTTATAAAACGGTTAGTTCTATTCCTTGATTTGATTGGTCATCAGCTGTGTTTTATTCACGATACAGCACGGCTGTGACCGCTTCACCCAACGTTCCGTGTTCCGTGTATTATGTATTTCAGCAATATTAGCTGTTTGTTATTTATTTAATGAAGTATGAGTGACTCCTGCTGGCGTTATGTTGCATCTTTCATCTAATTTTGAGACCACGCTCTTCCCCGTCTAAACGTTTGCAGAGATATGTTGATGTGTGTGCGGCGCACGTCCGTGTGAAAGCCCACAGTTTCTGAAGTGAGGAGGGAATATTACTGTATTTATTAGTTTTCTTTTTCAGGTATGATTCTGTATGTCTATATGTCCATCAGTTTACACTGTAATGACGCTTGCAAACTTGCTCTGTGCCGCGAATCGGTCTGTTTTAAAACAAAAAAAATGGAAAACAGACGTTTTCTCATGCTGAGAGATAAACAGATGTATGTGTGTGAGAAAATATCATATATGGTGTTTAAAAAATAAATGACACAGCGGATGAGCTCCTATTCTCTGTTTTTATTTAAGCTCCATTAGATGAGTCATGTTCGGAATAATCTCTTGCCGTTTACTGTTGCTGTCAGGAACAATTTTTTAGCGGAAGGACAGAACTTGCTTCAAAAAAGTAACATTTCAATACATAACAATACATACATGTTTGGTTTCAATATTGTTTTATTGTGTGGTAACCGTTTTATAAAAGCTATAAAGGTACTCGAGGCCGTGCTGTATCGTGAATAAATTACGGCTGAAGGGTGTTGTTAGGCACGATACAGCACGGCCTCGAGTACCTTATTGCTTACATATATAATGGCATCCGCATGCATAACACAACCATAAACGCATCATACCTGGAGACGTGGCCGTTGTCTCGTATTTTGACGTGGCACAGCACGTTTGGGTGTTTGTGTGACACCAGCATCCTGATCTGATCTACTGAGGTGTAGAGCTTCAGGTATCCCAGATACAGGCCCGGAGACAGACACTTCCTGCTGCGCCGGTGATACGCCAGCTTCTCCTGCACACCAAGAGCTCATTAGAAAATGCCAATCTCGTCAAACCTGTCTAGAACACACCCAGATCAAGTGAAATAAACATGACGTGTTATTAATGCTTCTCTGGAATACTTCATTCTGATTGGTTATTTATGATAAAATATTTCTGAATAGCCTATGTGAATAAATGACCGTTCACCTGGGTAAGGTGTGTTTTGTACAAGCTGTGCTCGTACTCTGTAAACTAATAAAATAATCTCAACTCATATCAGCATTTTCAACTTTTTTTTAAATCGATGCCTATTTTTAAGGTTATTTTGCTTTTTTTTTGACAAATAAACACTTTTTATTCTTACTACTATTGTCACGGGTGCGTGGTTGTAGTGTGAATATAAATGAAAGCCAGGAGAACGAAACTGCATCAACTCACTTTTCCCATTTAATAACTCAAGATCGGACAAACACCGGGGGAAAACTGAAGACTTATATACAGACAGGGACAAAAGAGCAAACAAGATAATGAAACTCAGGTGGGGACAATGAATGATAATTAACAAACGAGAAACGGAACCAGACCAAATAAGGAGAACGGGAACTTCAGACAGGTAGACACGTGACAACTATAATGTGAGGAAAATATTTGTGAAGTATTTACACATTGCATAATGCAAAAAGTATACAATAAATCAATTAATATATATTTTATTTGAACTACTATTTAAAAAAATAATACAAACATAAACAGTAATAAGAAATGTAATTAATAATAATTACAGAAACAAGTCTTACAATAAATAGTTTTTTTAGACACAATAGTTTGTTCCTTTCTGAACTTCTTCATCTCTACACTCCGTCTAGAAGCCTACGATCCTGTGACCAGGCTTTGTTGGTAGTCCCTCACATTAGGCTTAAACGTAAAGGTGAGCGCGCATTTGCAGTGGCAGGGCCTTGACTTTGGAATACCCTGCCTTTAGAAATTAGAATGGCCCCTTCTCTGTCTGTTTTTAAGTCCCTGCTAAAAACGTATTTGTTTTCCTTAGTGTATTGACTACTGTGATATGGCCATTTTCAATTTTTAAACGGGTTGTATTACATTTTTTGTCTGGTCTGTTTTCTGAGTATGTGGTATAATCTTGCTCTTCTGTAAACCACTTTGGTCAGCCTGGTGGCTGTTGCAAATGTGCTATACAAATAAAATGAACTTGAACTACACACACACACACACACATAAGTAAAGTATTATGCATATTGTGGTATATTTGTTGAACTGCTATTAATTTAGACTATATGTAAGGGATAATCAATGGCTAGCTGTGCATTAAACGATTTGAATGCACGACGTGGAGGCGAAGAACCGCCAAACGCGCAGCGGAGGGTGGTTGCCTTCAATACACACGCACACACACACACACACACACACACACACACACACATACTGTATATGTGACCCTGGACCAAAAAAACTGTCATAAGTGTCAATTTTTCAGTAAATTCAATAAATAAGCTTTCCATTCATGTATGGATTGTTAGAACAGAACAATATTTGGCTGAGATACAACTATTTGAAAATCTGGAATCTGAGGGTGCAAAAAAATCTAAATATTGAGAAAATCGCCTTTAAAGTTGTCCAAATGAAGTTCTTAGCAATGCATATTACTAATCAAAAATTAAGTTTTGATATATTTACAGTAGGAAATTTACAAAATATCTTCATGGAACATGATCTTTACTTAATATCCTAATGATTTTTGGCATAAAAGAAAAATCAATCATTTTGACCCATACAATGTATTTTTGGCTATTGCTACAAATATACCCCAGCGACTTAAGACTGGTTTTGTGCTCCAGGGTCACATATACACATATATATATATATATATATATATATATATATATATACACACACAGATATATACTATATAATAGTGATAAGAAATATAATTATCTTTGAATTTATTTTAAGTAATATATTTATATTTTATATAATAACAGGAAAAATAATTACAAAAAACATTACGGTAGTAAGGACAAGATGGGTTTAATTTGAATGAAAATACTGTCATAATCCAAACATCTTAAACAATGCCTTTATATTTCTATATATTTCTTATTTTTCTTTTGATTTTGAGGTGAAATGTGACTTCAAATTCATCGCACTGGATATACATCTGGAACATTCTGTGTGCAGTCTGAATGATATGGAATGGAAAAATGGGCAAACTCTCACTAACACACACACACACACACACACACAGAGGTATGAAGAACTTCCTGCAATAGCCTGAAATTGACCCACGTTTATCATTTCTAAACTATTTGACTGAGAGACTGACTCTGGAGCCATGTGGTTGTTGAGCTGTGGAACCACTTTCACCACACACACACACACACACACACGGCTTCACCGCAGGGAAAATCTGAGCCGCTCAGACAAAACATCATTTTGACACCAAGGCTGATGTTCCTGAGCCAGAGCCGTTCCAAACACACGATCAGCGGCGGGTGAAGTGTTTACAGCGCTCAGACTAAATCATCAAATGAACAATGCTACTGTTATACTCCCACAATTCACTGCACTCCAGGAACAAGAGCGAGGAACACAGAAGCTAGCAGCAGCTAAAGGTTTTTTTTCCACTCATTTTCAGGCTATTTATATAATAGTCAGAAACCTGTTGAGGTAAAGCATTTGCTCGCCCAAAGATGAAAATTATGTAATTTTCTCTTCAAAGTTGTTTCAAATTAATATTGCTTTCTGAAACTGATTATGCCACAATCAAAATGAGTCACTCCAGGCTTGACGTCAATAACAAGACACTAGAAAGTCAATGATGTTTGACGTCAAACCGGGCACAACGCATCTTGGCAAGAAAATTACTGTCCAAATTCAGAAGTTTGGACACAATGGACTGAATTTATGTTTCTTATTATTCTAAAAATGATATTTTAAGATGCATACACAGTACTTGTCAAAAAATTATTTTTAAAGTTTTTAGTGAAGTCTCTTCTGCTCACCAAAGCTGCATTTATGTGCTGAAAAATACAGTAAAAACACTAATATTGTGAAATATTATTACAATTTAAAAGAACTGTTTTCTATGTGAATATATTCTAAAATATAATTTATTCCTGTGATCATAGCTGAATTTTCAGAATCATTACTCCAGTCTTCAGCGTCACATGATTCAAGCAGCACAACTGATTTCAACATTGATAATAATCAGAAACGTTTCTTGAGCAGCAAATCAGCATATTAGAATAATTTCTGAAGGATCATGTGACACTGAAGACTGGAGTAATGATGCTGAAAATTCAGCTTTGATCACAGGAATAAATTATATTTTACAAGATATTACAGTACAAAAATTGCCATTGTTTAATAATATCACTATTTTTACTGTATTTTTGATCAAATAAATGCAGCCTTGGTGAGCAGAAGAGACTTCATTAAAGTAAGAGTGTTTTGATTCCATCTTTTCATTGATCTAAACGGATCAGTTACCGGGTCTGCGACACATTTGTGAGGCACTGGTGTTTTAGTGTTTACAGTGCTCACATGCAGTGTGGTGAGAAGTGTCTCCAGTGCGCTGGGCTCTTCTGATGAAGACGAGGAAGACCTGCGCTGCAGCTGGAATTTACTGACGGGAATCCAGCGTACGCCTTCCAGCGGCGCGCATGCGCTCATGTCCTTCATCAGCACCAACACCGCGTTACCGTGCTTGTCCTTGACGGGCTCAAAATACACCTGCCCCAGATCCACTGTGCCGAGGAGCGCCTGCAGAATAATCCAAAAACAGAAACTTTACCTCAAGATATATGTTACCGTGTAAATAAATCTCAAGTCTAACAACAGTTTGATTGCAATTTTTTGCAAATCATTATGAGATTTGTTAATGATGATGCTTTTTTATGTCCCTACTGACTGTAGACTTCACCTGCAGCTGCGCAGCCGCCTGCAGCAGTTTGAGGCGCGTCTGAAGCGTGCAGGAACTGGAGGCGTGTGCAGGACTGATGCACTGCTGCATCCAGGTGAGCTCCTCCCACAGATGTGACACCTATCAGTGCACGTTACCATCGAGACAATGTTTAATACTCAAATGCTGACACTGTATATTTTGGTGCGACTTAATGAATCAGTGTTGTTGCAATGAACTGATTCAAATGTGGCTGTGTTTTAACATTAACCTTTAATAATGTGGAATACGTTAAATATATTTGTTATATTTAATCCAAATTATACATAAATTATATAAATGTATTGTCATATTATATATATTTATGTTGGATTTTATTTATAGATGATGTGAAGTCCTTTGAGTGATTTTTAAAAAGCTAAATATTTTTAAAATAAACAAATAATTTATATACACATAAATTATATAAATAGATATTACATAAAATAATATTATATTGAATTTTTATTTATATATTGTTGAATTGTTTAACAAAGTGAAATAAATTTAATAATTAGTTATATTTAATCAAACTTACACAAATTATATAAATTATTATTTATTAATTATTATTAATATTAATTAATATATATATATATATATATATATATATATAATATATAATTGTATGTATACACACACACATATATAAATGATAAATTATATAAATAGGTATTATACAAAATAATGTTTTATTTACATATTGCAGGTAAAAATTAAAACAATTAAAATACATGAAATATTATAATTTTTTATTTATTTAAATAAATAAATAAATAAATATAAAATAAATATTACACACACACACACGTGTATATATAATAACAAATATAATATTAACAATTACATTAATTTAAAGTAAATTTACTATTACTAACAGTACTATTACCAAAGCTTTGTTTGGTTATTACTAGTGATTTGGTTGCGTGCAACGCTTTGTTACCTTTGTGAACCAGAGTAAATCCTGAGCGTGACAGCTGTATGAGTCATCCACCTCGACGACAGGCAGCTGATCCTCTGGAGTCACCAGAACATTTTCATCTTTATACAATATACAGGCCAGATAAAGGCCTCTACAGAGAGGATCAGAGAGAGAGGAGTCATAGATAATGCAAGACATGGTGTGTTGAGAGCGTTCATCACTGCAGCAGCCATCATCTGATGTTGTTTTCTCTCACCTTTTCAGATTTTTGACAAATTTGCTGGTGGGCTGGAAGAGATGCCTCAGACTTTTAGACACAGAGTGTTTCCTGGTGTTCGACGGGGCTTTGCATTGTTCTAAACACATAGAGAGGTCAGACATGTCAAATACAGCACAGACAGGCATGTAGATGAGTTCAGATGTGCAGTTTTAGCTTTCAGTCAAAATGACAAATCACTAATAGTATTTGCTTTTCAACAGAAGTAGCTGTTGCTTTTCAACTTTAGCTTAAAGATTCATAAGCATGAAGTGCATATAAGACACTGATGAAAAAGTGATTAAAAAATGTAATTACTGAAATGAAATAATTATTTATTTTTAATTAAATTGCCAAACACTTAAATAAATAAATAAATATGTTAGTAGACGGAGATGTTATTTTTATAATAAATTAACTGTAAAATACAGGGATTTTAAAGGGGTTTAAATGTTCGATTGTAAAAAAAAAAAAAAAAAAAAAAATGATGTCACAATGCAAATACAAAAAACAAAAACAAAACAAAAAACGTATATGTAATATAAGTCTCAGGTGTCCCCAGAATGTGTGGGAAGTTTCAGCTCAAAATACCCTACAGATCATTAATTTTATCATTTTAAAAATGCCTATTTAGGGTGGAAGCAGAAACACGCTGTTTTAGTGCATGTCTCTTTAAATGCTGCTCCCCACCCTCTTTTCTAGAATATGCTTTGCTTTTACAGCTTGTATCTCAGATACCCTGCTAAAAAACATCTGTTAGGTTTTGATTATCATGTCTATTGCGTTGAAATCATGCGTTATAAAGCCATATCAGTTAAAAGCAAATGCACAGAAAGTGTCTGTCACACAACATGTGGGTACTAAACTGTCAAATTCACACAAGTTTATGTTAAAAACACACATAAGTTACAAAAACACAAGTCGGTTATGTCTGTAAAGTTAAACAGCTGGGAAAGAAATTGCATGTTTATATTAGACCTATACTGCTGTCTACACTGTTAATATGACCCAAACAATAAAATAAGAGCAGAAAATCACTCACGCTCTTGACTGAATAACTTCTGTGGCTTTAACAAGAAGACTTTTCTTACATGAATGCTGCTTTTAAATGCTCTAGCGTGAAGATAAACATGGCGGATTGCGTGAGGCTCACTGCTAACACAGCAGGGCGGGGCGTGTAAAGTGTGACATCACATTTTACAGATTCTACCAACGGCTTATTCAGAGACACTGCTTATGATTTATGGGGATTAAAAAAAGGAGCAGGTGGATTTTTATAATTATAGGGTGGTTGTGTACACACACTGCCAACACACATTTATGTTCAAACATCATGAAAAAGTGAATTTTGCATATGTCACGTCCTCTGTCGAGTGTGTCATGTGTTCCCGCCTCTTGTTTCCTTATTTGGTCTTGTTCCTGTCCTTGTTATGTGTGATTATTAGTTAAGTTTTGTCCAGCCGTGTTTTGTCTAATTATCAGTAATTGTCATGTGTATTTAGTTCCTGCCTGTTTAGTTAGATTTTGTCTGGTCTACTCGTTATTCCCCGGTGTTCCTGTCTGTCTCAGCCTTGCCTTGTCTTGCCCTGTCCTGATGTCACCATTAAAGACTATTATTTTGAAGTTTATCCTCGTCTCCGTGTTCCTCGTTCCTCCCTGCTGTGTGCACCGTGACAGCATAATGGGTGCCCTTTAAAATAAGCAGCATTGTTTTCTGCCAAAAATATCACAATGTTTTCCTTTTGATTTTGGGTTGAAATATGGATAATGTTTTATGAAAATATAATATTCATTTACCAAAATATTTACATTGTAGTTCATATGGAAAGTACTACCAAAAAACATGTTATTGCGACCATGTGCAAAGTACTATGATAAAGCTATAGCATCCAACAAGTGTTTTTGGCAGTAAATGTCCAGACTTCTTTAACAGACCCCAATTCAAGTGACTTAAAATGGGTGCAAATCTTTATGCTGTGTGTGAATGAAAGTAAAGCATCTGCAGCCGGTGATTTCCTCATAGAGTGTGTGTGTTTTACTCCCTGTAGTTGAGCCTTTAACTCACAGTGAAATAAACCCTCAGTGCTGCTGCCCTAAAACCAACAAACAGGACCCGCACGCTCCAGCCCTCTGAAATATTAACTCTGCATTAGGGGTGTGTGATATTGAAAAAAAATTATATCTCGATATGTTTTTAGATTTTTTCGATAACGACAATTAGATGATATTTTGCCGAGTGTGTTATTGTGCTAATATCTGACTACCGTGGACAGCTGCAGTTTTTGATATTCTTCATATTCTGTGTGGTCAGTTCACATCAGTGATAGAAATTAATCTTTTCATATAAGTTTAAATTGATTTTTACCTTTTATGGGCAATTTTACCTTTAATAAAGCCATTTTTTTCTAAAATTGTTATATTTAACCAGTTAATTAGAATAATAAGACATTTAGGCTGTTACCAAACAAATGAAACCAGTATCAACAAAATTAATCTTTGCAGAAGTTGCATCTGAAGTGGCATTTAGATGTATTAATACCCTGTTTAATGCAGCTCAAAGGGACATGGAGTGCTTTAACCTGCAGTTACAAATGTATAATGTTTTGATATTTTAAACATAAAACATTGAATACTGATATTTGAAATAATTTTAACCGAATCATTTAAACAATAGGTCACTAACAGGCAGACCGCGGTCCGGGTCCGGACCTAGAAGCCGTCCCATCTGGACCCGGACCTACATATCTAGCTTCTATTTCAACTGGCGCAGCTTTTGTAGTCTTTACAGTAGTGGACTCCGGTCCGAATCTGTGAAGGCTTTTGACATAATGAAATAAATACCAAACGCTAATTTCTAGTAAATCAAATTTATATCTAGCAGATCAAGGTCAGCTCTAGAGCCGTTTGGGTGCAGTCGTGCGAGCAGTGATGAGAGCAGCTCTCTGCTCTCGCCCGCTGCGCACAGACAGATGAAACTTTCAGTGGGTGAAAAACAATGGCATTTTCAAAAATTAGGAAAGTTGACGGGTCCTTAAAAATCTTAAATGTTACAAGAAAGTCTTAATTATGATTTCAGGAGGTCTTAAATGTGGGGACTGAAAGACAAGAATTGCGCTATTCATTGAATAAATATGAGCGCTGCACGTTTCAAAGTCATCTGCTTCACTGCTTTGTGGAGTCTGTCTCTTGGGTTTTGCCATTCCCAAAGCGCCACCTGCTGGAAGAGAATGATTTTCCATTTTCAATCAGCCCGTACATCTGCTGCTGTCAAAGGTCAATGTGAAAATCAATCCATGTTTTTAAGCAGCAAACACGCAGAGTTGTAAATGTGAACTGGTGGATCAACAAGAAGATAATGTGTTATAAAATGTAAACAAATAAGGCAGTAAAATATATTTATATGTTATTTAATTAATATAATACTTGATTGTTTTTGTGAAAACCTGCATCTGAACTGTAAATCATGCTTTTTACAGTCATTTAATTTTTTATTTATTTGTATTTTTTTGTGCAGGTCTTAAAAAAAGGTCTTTAAAAGTCTTGAATTTAAGCTTAAATATCCTGCAGATACCCTGGCCTGGCAAAAACCATCAATTGTTTTTTATATATAATTGTTCGGACCTCGGCTGGTGGGGAGGGTTCATTACTGGACCTCGAGCCGTTTTAGTTGAAGACCCCTGATTTAAACGGTTGATTCATTCAGGAACGAAACAACACCGTCATGTTGCTCAGAGACGCAAAACAGCGCTGTGGCTGTGTTTGGAATTATTTTTGTTGCGAAATGGAGCAAAAACAGGCAATATGGTGTCTAAAACGTAAGTCTCTTAATATTAACTCATTGTTTTTTGAACTGTTGTATAAAATCAATATCACATTTGTAATCATGCTTATTTTTGAAGAAAAAACAGCACTCTTCGTGTCATTTTAACTATATGAAATGATATATATACATTTTCTGCCCCCATATCTTGAATTTTGTGATCATTTTAGTGCATTTTAATAGACTGAATCATGCAGTAAAAAAAACACTCTAAACGCACATGTGCACTGTTTAACCCACTAGACGTCATCACGTAATGTATGTGTGCACTCCGTAGGTGTTTTGTTTGGTTTTTGCAAAATACTCGATAATGTCAAATTGCACATCCTTAAAACAACAATTACGATAATATTGCAGACGATATATAATCGCACACCCCTGCTCTGCATTTGTTTAAAGTGCTGTAATGTTTGTGGGGGCTGCTCGGCGTGAATGAGGAGGATTTCATTCAGGTCCAGTAGTGTTTACCGTGGCAGGTGCAGTGACGGTGCGCTCCTTTAATTTGCCCTAGGAGCTGCTCTAACGCCTCTTTCAGACCCTGCTGGCGGGGCAGAAGACCATCCACCTCCCTCCAACCTACAGAAACACAGACAGAGATAAGAACCAGTGCATTGTGGGTAAAAACAACAGATGCATATGAAAAATACGAAGAAGGTCTTTCAATGCCATGGGAGATTGGTCTGGGTGGTTGCTATGTGATTTCTTATGATAACTGGTGTTTGTCCGTCTAAAAGTTTCCAGAACAATGCTAAGGTGTTGCTATGCAGTTGCTAGGGTGTTGTGGGTGGTTTCCATGGCACTGCAAGATAGTTACCATCTGGGTGGTTGTTCAGGTGTTACTAAGGTGTTCTGGGTGGTTGCTAGAGTGTTCCCAGGGCATTGCTTGGTGGTTGCTATGGTATTCTTCGTGGTGGCTAAGGTTTTACTAGGGTGTTCTTGGTAGTTGCTAAGTGTCCCTATTGAGTTCTAGATTGTTGCTTGGGTGATTTTCTAGGATGCTGAAGGAGATTGCCTGAGCATTTTTGGGTGGTTGCTATGATGTTGTGGGTGGTTGCTAAGGTGTTACTATGGTGTTCTAGATGGTTGTCAGGGTGCTTGGGTGGTTTTCTAGGGTGTTGAAGGAGGTTGTCATGGCATTGTTTGGTGAGTGCTATAGTGTTTGGGGTGGTTACAAAGTCATTGCCAAGGTTTTACTAGGGTGTCTAGATTGTTGCTAGGGTGTTAAAAGAGGCTGCTAGGGCATTGCTTGGTGTTTGCTATGGTGTTATGGGTGTTTACAAAGTCATTACTACTGTGTTCTGGGCAGTTGCTAAAGTGTTGAAGGAGGTTACTGATGGTTACTACTGTGCCGAGGGTGGTTCCTAAGGCATTACTAGGGTGTTCTAGGTTGTTGCTAAGGTGCTTGGGTAGTTGCTATGGTGTTGAGAAAGGATGCCAGGGCATTGCTTGTGGAAATGGCTGCTAAGGCTTTACTAGGGGGTTCTAGGATGTAACTAGGTTGTTCAATGTGGTTGCTAAGGTGTTACTAAGGTATTCAAGGTTCTGTTCAGTTTGGCTGTTAGGGTGTTGAAGAAGGTTGCCAGGGCATTGCTTTGTAGTTGCTATGTTTACTACCAAACAAAAACTATGTGATTATATAATGTTTGCATGATAATCTAGCAGTAAATCATTCAGTATTGGCCTTATATCCCTGCCATCAGGCACACACATACACACTTGCACATACTCCCACTCGCACACACACTCTCACACACAGTTGTACATGCACTCCCACACACACACACACACTCGCACACGCACACTCACACTCGGCACGGTAAACAGGATGATGTTCTGACGGTGTGTTGGTTGCAGGCTGGTTCCTGAGGAAGCAGGGAAAACATGGACGCTCTATTCCGGGAATGTCTAACACAGACCCTCTCTTCAGTAGGCTAACCTCACTGAGAGTGTGTCTGTGTGCATGTTTGTGTATTATGAAACAGATAGAGCGAGTGGAAAAAAGGACGCAAACATCATGTAAATAAGAGAAATTGAGTGAAAATCATTTCTACATGCGGCCATAAAGTGGTGTGTGTATGTGAGCGTGAATTGTAGAGGGAGACAACAAGTGTGTGTGTGTGTGTGTTTGAGTTGGTGTATAAGAGCCGTTCTGTCTGCGACTTTACAGCTTCTCACAGACATGCAAATATTTCCAGAGGGAGTCGAAATGGAAAACACAAACACACACATTTAAATTAGCATGCTCAAAACACACACACATACACACACACACACACACACACACACTCTCTCTCAACGTAAAAGAGCCCTAAAATCTGTGGGAGAAAAGGAGAGCTTGTCCTCACAAACATAAAAATGAGGACACAAGTATGACACAAATGAAGCCAGACACACATACTTAATTGCACACACACACACAATCTGCCATGCAATGTTTTAGAAAGCAAAATGTGACTAACATCTCTCCTGTTTGTCATTGTTGAATGTTTGTTTGTTTGTATGTGTGTGTGTGTGTGTGTACTCACTTGAGACTATAGCACAAGCAGGTTCAGATATCTGAGGTGAACTCCATCCCTTCATGTTATATGCTGATACCTGGACATAACAGCACGTGCCCTGAAACAAGAGAGACAGATCTATGACTGATGAATTTAAAGGGGTCATGAACTGAGAAACCAAAATTCCCTTGATCTTTTGACATATAGGTGCATCTAAAAAAATTAGAATATCGTGAAAAAGTTTCAAAAGTGAAAATTTCATATATTCTAGATTCATTACATGTAAAGTAAAACATTTCAAAAAAGTTTTGTTTTAATTTTGATGATTAGCGCTTACAGCTCATGAAAGTCAAAAATCCAGTATCTCAAAATATTAGAATATTTACATTTGAGTTTCATTAAAGCTGCAGTTCGTAAGTTTTGCCTCTTTGTCGCCATCTCTGATTGAAAACCTGGAATTGCAGCTGCGGGCGGAATTATCTTGATTGCGTGGGATTTGCTCCTGCACGGATCCGGCACGGATGAATCTAATGTTTTGTGGTGAATGTGTGGCAGTCAGTCACGCACCGGTGTGGATATTTACCGTACTTCGCAATCACAGATTCTAGCCTATGTCTTGGAATATGACCCAAATAAGAATTTTCACCATATATTGCCATCTGAACAAGTAAGTAACAAGTCTGCCATGTTTGTTCTGACCAACTGAGGAAAAAAGCATTACAATAAATTCACTCACATGTGTTTCATAAAAACATAATCCTTTCTGGATTACAATCCGCCATCAAAATGATACATTTAATTATTCTAGCTGCGGTGAGAAAAGACTAAACGATCTGTCTACCTGCAGGATCCTTACATGCGATAGCCTAGTAACCGGGACAACTTCTTTATGTTTACAGACGTGATGTAATGACGCAGTGCCATGCTCCAATTTCCCGCAAAAACCTACCCATACCACTCAAATTAGAAAACATTATTATAAGCTTACCGTTGTGAATTGGGCTAAAATAAGGCGATAGTTTTGAACACTGGCTGGTTATGTACTTGCTCAAATATTGATTTCGGATCATTTTTAACCAAAAAAAGTTATGGACTGCAGCTTTAAATGACCATCCTTACAGTATAAATTCCGGATATCTCTTGTTCTTTGAAACCACAATAATGGGGAAAACTGCTGACTTGGCAATGGTCCAGAAGACAATCATTGACACCCTCCACAAAGAGGGTAAGTCACAGAAGGTCATCACTGAAAGGGTGGCTGTTCACAGAGTGCTGTATCAAAGCATATTAAATGCAAAGTTGACTGGAAGGAAGAAATTGGGTAGGAAAAGGTGCACAAGCAACAGGGATGACCGCAAGCTTAAGAATACTGTCAAGCAAAGCCGATTCAAACATTTGGGAGAGCTTCACAAGGAGTGGACTGAAGCTGGAGTCAGTGCATCAGGAGTCACCATGCTCAGGCTTCTTCAGGAGAAGAGCTACCAAGCCACTTCTGAAACAGAAACAACATCAGAAGCATCTTAACTGGGCTAAGGAGAAAAAGAACTGGACTGTTGCTTAGTGGTCCAAAGTCCTCTTTTCAGATAAAAGTAAATTTTGCATTTCATTTGGAAATCAAGGTCTGCAGTCTGGAGGAAGACTGGAGAGGCACAGAATACAAGCTGCTTGAAGTCCAGTGTGAAGTTTCTGAAGTCAGTGATGATTTGGGGTGCCATGACATCTGCTGGTGTTGGTCCATTGTGTTTTATCAAGTCCAAAGTCATTGCAGCCGTCTACCAGGAGATTTTGGAGCACTTTATGCTTCTATCTGCTGACAAGCTTTATGGAGATGCTGATTTCCTTTTCCAGCAGGACTTTAGCACCTGCCCACACTGCCAAAACCACTTCCAAGTGGTTTGCTGACCATGATATTACTGTGCTTGATTGGCCAGCCAACATGCCTGACCTAAAGCCCATGTGTGACCCTGGACCACAAAAAAGATTTATACATCATCTGAAAGCTGAATAAATAAGCTTTCTATTGATGTGTGGGTTGTTAGGATCGGACAATATTTGGCCGAGATACAACTATTTGAAAATCTGGAATCTGAGGGTGCAAAAAAATCGAAATATTGAGAAAATCGCCTTTAAAAGTTGCCCAAATGAAGTTATTAGCAATGCATATTACTAATCAAAAATGAAGTTTTTATACATTTACGGTAAGAAATGTACAAAATATATTCATGGAACATGATCTTTACTTAATATCCTAATCATTTTTGGCATAAAAGAAAAATTTATAATTTTGACCCATACAATGTATTTTTGGCTATTGCTACAAATATACCCCAGCGACTTAAGACTGGATTTGTGGTCCAGGGTCACATATGGAATCTATGGGATATTTTCAAGAGAAAGATGAAAAACAGTGGATCCAACAATAAAGAAAAGCTGAAGGCTCAATAGTGCCTCAGCAGTGCCACAGGCTGATCGCTTCCATGCCACGCCTCACTGTTGCTGGAGTTTGTGCTATAGGAGCCCCTACCAAGTATTGAGTGCATAAATGAACATACTTTAAAGAACTTGAACTTTTCTGTTTTGCAAATCCTTTTTTTTTTGATTGATCTTAGGAAATATTCTAATATTTTGAGATACTGGATTTTTGACTTTCATGAGCTGTAAGCTCTAATCATCAAAATTAAAACAAAAAAGCTTTTGAAATGTTGCCTTTGTTTGTTCACTGGTGTTGTCTTACAAAACCAATTAAAACAATCAAACAATGAATTTTTGTGCACTTTAAATGTGCACTGTTCTTGTTATAGTTTACTCACAATAAAAATAAAACTATTAAAATTTAAAGTTTCAAATAAAGTTTTTGCTACTTGAAATGAAGCTGACATCAAATTAAATAAAATTATAAATAGATGAAAAACAAACTTGAAAAACTTCAAGTTGAATAAAAAATGAATCTAATCAATCTAATCTAAATATTAAAAAGAATTAATATAAATAACAACAGCACATAACAAAATTTCTAAAACTTAAAGTATTACTTAACACTTGTGCACAATTCTTCAGTCACTAAAATTTTGTTCGCTTTCTTCAAAATGACCTCCACCTCTACAACAATTTTTCTGTCCTCTAAACATAACCAAAAGAAAATTAATATTAGCAAATGTTATAGCTTAAAGGGATAGTTAACCCAAAATTTAAATTCAGAAATCACATTCAGTGACTTAAAATAAACGTTTTAAGGAAAATGTGTATTTATTATATAAATGCCCATGGAGTTTTATGATTATATTACTTTACATGACTTTTTCAGGCCTAGAAATCACACTTTTAAAATGAAGCTGAGGAGGTGAATTAAAATAAGAAATATCTTGATTTTTTTTAGTTGTTTTAGCTTACTTCAATGCCTGTTTTGTCTTATTTCAAATTATTTTAAGTCATCCTTGGTAGTTTGCTGAGGCTTCCTAGTGGTTGAAAACCACTGCTTTCATTAAACGTCTGTTCTTTCATTCATAAAACTTTCGTTCATAAAACTAAATATACGTTTTTCGGTCAAAGTGATTCATAAACATGGAGCAGGTCACAAAGAACTTTAATTTCAGGTTCGTTTCTCACACAAAGCTATCATACGGCTTCAGAAAACCTGAAACACAGTGCAGAAGTTGTGTGTTATGAAACTTTATTGTGCTCTTTATTTTTATTTTTTTGGAGCTTGACAGCTTTGGTAATATTGTTTGCGGTTTGTTTTACTCCAGATACTAACCGCTGGAAGTCCAGTGATGTCATACTGGAGCTGAGTCACGTCTTCAATGACCGTCTCACCCAGTAATGGAGTAAATGAAGGAACGCTGCTCCAGCTCACTGAGACACACATAAGAAGCAGTCATTCAACAGATGCACAGACAGAGCTGCACTGACTAGTCAACTAGTTCTACCACCATGCCATGCTGTGGGCCTGCGTCTACTAGTCACAAGCACTTCACTGTGCTTGTTGGTGTCACAGTGTATTTGTATGCGATTTGTTTTGTGCGGAAACGTGATGGCAAAATGTGAAAATGAAGGGATTCTGGAGAGTTTTTTGTTCACAAAGTCTGACCAGCAGATTTCTAAGGTGGTCTAAATTTCTTTGAACAACTCAAAGACCCATTAAACAAACCTAAAGTCTGACAGAAACTACAATCAAGTGTAATACAATATGTCTATTTTTTGACACTGTTTATGACAGCACTCCGGTTATTATATGATTAACTAACACTAAAACAAAAGTTATTAAAACATTTGTGTTATTTGCAATACAGCTGAAATATAACAAAATATAACTATTAGACTTAAACTAAATGAAAATTTGAATATTTACTTTTGCTGCTAACTGAAATAAGTAGAATAAAAATAGTCAAATGAATAACTGGAACTAAATAAAAAATAAAACTGAAATAAAAAATAAATTAAACAAGAATGATCAATTTAAAGGGAGAGTTACTAAAAATTAAGCTAAAATTTACATAAAACTGAAAAAAAAAGGCAATTAAAATATCAATAAACACTACAATAAGATATACCTTTTCTACTTACTACTACTTATTTTTACTATTTATTTAAAACTGATAATATATAAAAGGCCATCAAAAAATATTAATAAAAAATACAAAAATATAATAATGTAATTTTTTGGCAATGGAGTTACATGATATTATGTGATACGTGGAATCATCTCGATTGCATGGAATATATTCTCTAGTTGGCCGTCAAATCGCTGATTCTCACCGGCTAGTTGACCATTCAGTTGTGTGACTTCACTTGCTTCAGTGGTATAATCTAAATCAGCCTTAAAACAGGGGTCAAGGGTCACTCACCGCGGTATTTGGTAATAACAGCAGAGTTGTGACAGAGAGGCTCTTGGAAGTAAACTCTGAGACTGGTGCTACTGCTGACGGACAGATGAACGATGCTGGGCGGCTCAGGAGGACCTGAAATCAACACAGACACACACTCAGTGTCAAACACGGCTGCTGTAATCTCAGGTATGTGTGTGTTACTCACTGGCGTGTGTGTATCCCGTCTGCATGCGCTTGTAGAGGCGGAGCTTCCATTCCCAGGTTTTCAGCTGTCTCTCTCTGTTTGACTCCTCCCTCTCCCCAGGCTCCTCCCCCGTCACCTGGGCAACCAGCTCTGCTATGCGATGCTCCGCCTCTTGCACCAGCGAGGCCAGGTGAGCAGCTCTGCCTTCAAGACTTAAAACTAGAGAATACAAGAAACACATTAAACAAACACCTGCAAACATCTTGTCAATTCATGAAAAATAAACCAGAGTTTGGATTTTTCAAATGTTTTAAACCAGGAAAACAGTTTTTTTTTTTATTTGAAAAAGAAATGACAAGAAAGGAAAGGATGTCTTTTTTTTTTTTTTTTTTTTTTAAATTGGGCCCGATTTCTATTTTCTTTTTCAATTCCACTGAAAATTTCACAGTATTTCCTCCTAAGGCTTTCAAGCTAAATTTATTCCCAATCATATTACTGATGTATAAACTACATTGTACTCTACAACTGTACATTGTATAGTTAAATTGCAGTAATTAACATTAATAGATTTTAAATGTGTACTATAAAGCTGAGTTATGAATGAGCCATGTTCACCACTGTAAAATAGCTAATAAGCAAATTAATGTGAATAATCTTTGATAGCTATCTTTGATACTTTGTAACAATATACTGTATGGTGAATTTCAAGAATGAAAATGAGCTTGTTTTCAGAAGCATTGAGATTTGTACATTTTTATGAAAATTGTCCCTAAAAATTGCATTACCTCAATGTAAATTTTTTTTAAATAAATTAAATAATTAAATACACCTTTTTCCTCACTTTTCCTTACTTGAATATGGTAACAGCAATTAAATGTTTTTAAATCAACATAAATTAAGTTCAGAACAGGAAATACTACCATGATAATTTACAATATGTTTATTTACAATAAAAATAATAATTTAATTACAGAAAAATGACAAATTACAGAAATAATGAATGAGAAACTGCTTAATGTTATAATGATAAAAATTCTAATGCTCCTAAAATTACACTTCATGTTCTTCATGCAAAAATATAATATAATATAATATAATATAATATAATATAATATAATATAATATAATATAATATAATATAATATAATATAATATAATACTGTACAATTATATTAAAGTATAATGTGCATATTTTTACATACTAAATGAAATATTAAATTTTTTTTTGTTTTGTTTTAAGATGATCTGGACATTCCCAAACATGCTACAGTAGAAATAATGATAACTATATAAAGTGGCAGAAAAACTGACATTATGTTTTGATCATTGGTGTTGCATACCATATCAAATTGCTGCTGCCGCTGTTTGATTAAAGCAATAAGCCACTACTGCTTTATTGTAATGTATAGCATGTGGCCAACATCTGTAGATGTATGGTTTATGATTCATAAAGCGGGGCTCGTGCTGCATGTGTTTGATCACAGGGAGTGTGTACTCACAGTGGGGACTCTCTTTGGCCCCGGCTCTCAGCAGAAGTTTGGCCATGGGGACGTTGTTGGTCATGATGGCGATGTCGGCGGCAGCAGCCCTTCACTGTTGGGGGTGTTTAAGTCTAGCTCCTCCAGACTGAACGTGTTCAACAGAGACTCCACAACGTCCAGCTCCTGATGCTCCACGGCTTCAAACAGAGCCTCGTTTCCCTGGAACTACACGTGCATGCATAGATATACATCACTCACGTGTAAAAACACTTGCATGCATGCTGTAAAACTGCAAACACACACATGCATGAAATATATCAATGCCATTTTTTACTGAATATTATGTCCAATATGGTTCTTTGAAGGATGCAGCATCATTACTTGTGACTGGTTGCTTTATATGTCAGTCATATGTGACCCCAGATATTTGATCCAGTCATAAGGGTCAATTTTTAGAAATTGAGATTTATACATCATCTAAAATCTGAATAAATAAGCTTTCCATTGATGTATTGTTTGTTATGATCGGACAATATTTGGCTGAGATACAACTATTTGAAAATCTGGAATCTGAGGGTGCCAAAAAATCAAAATAATGAGAAAATCGCCTTTAAATTTATCCAAATGAAGTTCTTAGCAATGCATGTTACTAAACAAAAATTAAGTTTTGATATATTTATGGTAGAAAATTTACACAATATCGTCATGGAACATTACCTTTACTTAATATCCTAATGATTTTTGGCATAAAAGAAAAATGGATAATTTTGACCCATACAATGTATTTTTGGCTATTGCTTAAAACTTAAGACTGGTTTTGTGGTCCAGGGTCACATATGGAAAGGGGGGGTGGGGGGGTATGTGGAACAAGCTGCAAAGTCATAGTTTAATAGTTATGTGAGACTATTTTAGTTTCTGTTATTGCATAGCTCTTGTTGAAGAGTTTGAATCTCACCATGGTGGTTTTGTACGAATGGTCCTTGTCCGTCTGGCTCGGGAGCGCCACATCATCCAGAGCCAAGTTGGCCATACGGAACTTTCCAGACAGGTTTCTGTAGAGGCGTCGCGCGGCGCTCGGCGGAGACGAACATGACGTGCTGGTGTATTTGCGTGGAATCAGAGGATGGGGGTCGGGAACCTGTTGAGTCATTTTGGATTCAGCCCTGAAAAAGAAAATACACACGAAATGAGAATTTACGGGGAAAAAAGAGAGATGCTGTCAGCACTGGCCTCAGGACAAAATAATAATAAAAAAAAGTGTAATTTGTTTTCTTTGAAGGTTTATATTCAGTGTGCAAAAAATATTGGATAAATACTTAAATACACACACACACACACACACACACACACACACACACACACACACACACACACACACACACACACACACACACATATATATATATATATATATATATATATATATATATATATATATATATATAAATAGTCTTTTTTTAGACTATTTATTGTCACCACAGTAGGTTTTTTTGGTCTTGGTCTTATAAATAAAAAAATACTAAAAAAATACTCAACTTGAGATGCAAAGTTATGCTTAACTTTTCAGAGAATAAATCTTGAATTAAGTTCAAGTCCTAAATTTGGTCCCTTACAATCTTTCTTGCAAATGAGTTTTTCTTGTTCTAAAACAGAATAAGTGAATGAGGTTTATTCTTGAAAAATAAAATCGAGCAAGAATGGAAGGAACTAAAAGTACAATTTTAATAATCAGTAGCTGAAAAACCCAGATTGATTGACGATTTATATTAATATTGACACGTATACCCAGATATGAAGATTCATTCAGAGGGGCTTCAGGTTTGGAAAGAGAACAAAGCGCTCCAAGAACTACAACTGTCACAAATGCTCTCGTATTAGGACGGCGTGTCGTCAGAAACAGGCGAACACCTCCGAGTGCTCTGATAATAACGCGGTTATTTTAACGGGCAGGTATGTGCTGTGTGCAGATAAAAGTGGGTATATTTGTGGCAGGCCGGATCAGTTTCAAAGGCGGCTGATCTCCAGGCTTAAAGTTTCTCCTCTTGTGCCGAACACACGGGCTGCCGAGCGAACAGCGCGCACTCACATGAAAGACTAGCAGATGAAAGAACAAGGGATAAAGAGAGAAAGACAAAAGAAACAGGGACACCACATGTTAACACAGCCGTCTCAGCACCCCATCAGACAAATAGTGATAGAAGAGAACAGACACACACAACATAGTTTCCCACCACACAACTACTGTGAGGTCCAAATGTCTGAGACCACACGGAAAACCCAGGATTCCAAATCTGATTTAAATCTGGAAGATTTAGAATTCTGAAACATTGTAACACTTCTGTATGTTGATCATGTGACTCTTTGAACAGACAGTCAGATTGCCTTCTTCCACTGAGTCTCAAATCACGCTGGAGAACATGTTGATTTTTCAATTCTAACATATTTGTAATTCAAAATGCTATTCGTTTGAAAAATGCTTGCACAGTAACACACACTTATTTACATTGTGCACACACACGCAGCCAAGTTGGGGGCAAAAGTGCTCAAATATCTGGGGATTGTGTCTGGCATCACATCAAAAGGCGAAGCAAAATTTAGCACGCAAATACGAGCACATTTAACACGTCCAGTAAGTCAAGGCTAAATGAGAATAGGCCATAGTATGGAAAATTTTGTGAGTAATGCCTCCGTCTAAGAATAATAGCCATTGAGAACAGTAGGCGCATATAAACACATGCAATCCCGCACACATGTGCATGTGTTGAGCTCACTGATGGTAAGAGATTACTCTTTACCGTTTCCCCGAACACATGTTCACATTTACCTCCGAGATCAAACTCTGCCCGATAGCACTGCTAATGTGGCCGCTAAATTATCCGCTTTGTTTCACGTGAGAGAACGAGAAAAGCTGGAGAGTATTTTTGTCACTCGTTTTTTTGGATCTGATGTTGCTATACAGAAAATAAATGTCAACGGGTACGTTCTGTGCTTTCTTAATGATGTTCCTGGGCTTATTCTGCAAAATTTGTCAGTGCATGCTATTAGAGAAGAAAAAAAATCATCATATTTCATTAAAAAAATTAATAAATTAATGAACACTGAAATGATTTTCCATTAACACCATCCATCATTCAGGCCATTCAGTAATGTTAACCAATAGCCAAATATCTATTTAGGCATTATTTAAGCAAATGTGCATCAGATTATAGGAATGAAATGTCATTTTTGTAAATAAAAATGTCAATTTTACACATAACAGATAAACACTGACAGCAAGAACAAAGATAAAGAGTGCATTGACTTTTAGTATTGCACATCATTTGTTATGTGTAATGTGATGCACAATTCACAGTCTTCATATCTTTACCTTTTTTTTATTATAATATACTTTCAATTAATGTTTGGTTCAGGCTTTACTGAAGAATCTTTATAAAAATTAGTTATCACAACTTAAAATTCGACTTTAGAGTACGTACTTTGTGTTCATGCTTGGCTTAAAATGATACATTTAGTTCATTTTAATTTAGTTAAGGATAGTCATTTAGTGGATTTAGGTATCTCAACAAATTTAAAGTTGTTCTAACTAAT
Source organism: Onychostoma macrolepis (assembly GCF_012432095.1). Lineage (NCBI taxonomy): Eukaryota > Metazoa > Chordata > Actinopteri > Cypriniformes > Cyprinidae > Onychostoma > Onychostoma macrolepis. The sequence goes on along the minus strand of NC_081178.1, from coordinate 3,097,169 downwards.
TGCAGCAGCATTTTTACAGTGTTTGAAATTACTGTAGAGAAAATCAATGGAAAAAGGGTTTATTTACTATTAGTTTCAACAACAGCAATTCGTATGACTGGATTATGCATCTTCAAAAAAAATGCAAGTGTATTTAGTTATTTAGCACTTAGCCATAATAAAATGACATATCAAACAGAACAAAAGAGGAGATGTTTTCACCTAAACTACTTAGTCAAATTTTGAACTGTAATCACACACGTTTGTGAATGATTAGGTTAACTCTGACATGGAACAAAGTAAATAAAGTATAAATTTAGAGAAACATGTTTGATTCTAAACAACTGCAAGCATGGATTTTATGTTGATACACGACTGCAATAGATGCAACAATAACAATGCGAGAAACTCCAGTCCAAGTAACATTCCGATTCTTTCACGTCGTCATCAATCAAATGAAATTCCGGTGACATTGGGAATGTTTTACGATAAATGCGCAAAGAGCGGACGGGACAACATCTCTCTTTCTTTAAGATTAGCTGGCTATAACAGACGGAAAGGGGGCAGAGGGACTCCTCTCCGAGGGTTATATGTGGCTGCGAGAAGGAGAGTCTGAAATTTGATTCTTGGCACCAGACAGACTGCAGTCCGACCAGCCAAAATTTGGAGGGGGAGTGTGTGTGACAGTAAGCAACAGGAGGGGGGCAGCGAGGACAGTATTACTGATCAGTGTGTGTGTGTTACTAGGGTCAACAGAACCCGTCTCTCTCTCTTGTGTACTTCAGGCCTAGTGGAGCCAGTCTAACCCTTCGACCTCTCACACACACAAAGGGGAATCAAAGCTAATCAGTTGATTCCCTCGCTGTTTGAAAGACACGCCGACAGGTTTGCGTGTCACCACTGAGATCTTCAGCATGCAAACGCACTTCAGAATCAGAATCTCACAAGAACGGGTCACATTTCACCTCAAAATTAACATAAGATATTATGTTTTGCATAATCAAAGTACATTTGGCAAAATATAAATGAAAATTAAGCAAATTCTCCACCAGAAATTCTCATTACTTTAATGATTCTGGATGTTTTACTTCAGTTTTTGTTCTCAATAGTTCTCAATTCATAATACAGGTCAAAAGGATACAAATTTTAACTTCTGTATTCTGTATGTTTACGGAAATGTTTTGTTTAAATATGTAAATTAGTTATTATCTAATTAAATATGCACTAATTTGCAAAAAAACTAAAAAAATCTGAAAATTGGTTCAAGCCAGGTGTGAAATTCTTGTTGCACTTTGTTGTAATGTTGGCATATTTTGGATATCTCCTTTTATCACTTCATAAATCTGACAGAAAAAAATTTTCACCATATATTTAGGAATAAAATGTTTTATATATTGTCTATAAATTTTATATATAAATACATTTTAGTTTTTGAACAAACACTTCAGAATATAGATATAATATATAAACAGTAAAGTTTGGTGCTACTGAAGTGGAGATTTCTCATTTTGACAAAGCAAAATATATATATATATATATATATATATATATATATATATATATATATATATATATATATATACACATGCATTATAATTGAAATCTACAGTTGCAAACAGATAAAATCAACACTCAAAGGTCTATTTAAGATGTCGTCTTTCCAGTAATCTGAAAGAAGATTTTCTTTTTTTTGAAAGTTATGGCAAAATTAAAAATGCAATAAATATATAAATAATTGAAAAAAATTGGGGGGGAAACTGAATAAAACTGAAAAAAGCAAAACTGACCTTACTTTGCCAGCATTGTCTTACTTCAATGTTTAAATTCTTTAAATATATTTTAAAATTTAAATATATATATATATATATATATATATATATAAAATATAATAAAAAACACTTTTCTGCATTATAGCAATATAAATAAAAGAGTGTCTGATTGCAAAACAAAAACCTCCAAAAAGTTTCATTTTCATTAAACGAAATGCAATTTCATTCATTTGAATTTGCAGTGAAATGCGTTTCGTAATATTCACTCATACACACGCATGCCGCTTTGACGGCACTGGAACAGGAGCGAGTTTGTTTAACGCAGTAAAGCCGTGGTCTTTTCCCATCGCGCGTTTGCGTGTTTCTGTGGCGGGCGTATGCGTTCTAATCCGCTCAGATTAAGAGATTAAGCGCGGGAGTATTTGTGTGCATGCGGCGGTATGCGCGTGTGTTGTCGCAGTAGTAGTCGCTCCCCTGTGAGAGTGTTTGCTGTGTGGAGTTCAACTGCCCGCCACCTGTTCGCCCCCCACCCCAGGGGGCAAATCTCTCTAATTCTGATGAGCAGAGACAGAAGACCGTCGCCATGGGGATGTTCCGAGACGCGCGTGTGAGCGCGGGATCAATCAATGTATGAATGCATGTGTGCCGATGTGTCTTTGTACGTGTGTGTGTGACGTTAGGCCCGTCTAAGAGGCTCTGGCGACAGACAGCTCGGCGTGCAAGAGGTGACAGGGAGTCTGCGTGAGTCTCTGCGTGGCCCCGAAAACAGGGGGGCCCAGCCTGCATTGCGCCCAGCCAGGGTGGCTACATCCTGGGGACACGCCGGCCCGAGACACCCCGGAGTTATATGTGTCTCTGGAGCCCGCCTCCCAATCTGCCATATGCCACGATGGCCAATACGTACCTCTTCTCATGCACGAACAAAAGCTCATAAACTCGCAGTTTGGGAATATAGAAACGCATAGCAGGTTTACTATCGGGTGATTTAAATACCTTTTAACTCATTTACTTGAAGGAAAAATGAGCAAAAATTTTAATTGTCATCACTTACTCAACCTCAAGTTGTTCCCAACCTGTATGAGTTTCTTCCTTCAGTTGAACGTAAAAAGATATTCTAAAGAATGCTGGAAAACAAACAGTTGCCAGTAGCCACTGAGTTCCACAGAATGGAAAAAAAAATACTATGGAAGTCAATGGGTACCATCCAAAATTCTTCAAAATATCTTCTTTTACATTCAACAGAAGAAGTAGTTTTCATTTCTGGGTGAACTATCCCTTTAAATCATTTTTCCCATTCAAGAACGACTGGCCTTTTAAAAATTGCTTGTAAATCTCTCATTATGCTGTATTACCACCAAATCTTGGATTCAATCTTCCCATTAGCACAGGTTTGTATTTCTTTTTTTTTGAATTGATTGGTTGTAGGTCCATTTTGGAGTGAAAAAAGCATTTTTTATGGATCATTTTGACAATGTCTTCTTAAACACTGAGGTGCATGAGCTCAGATCATTGAGGTCTATGATCAATCAGTTCCAAAAAGAAATACAAAACCTGTGCTAACTGACAGAAAACAAGCTGACAAAAATATTGAGTCCAATATTTGGTAGTAATAAAGCATAATGATCAATTTATAAGCCGGTCATTTTTGACTGGGACAAGTGTAACAAAGTTACAAAAAATCCCAAAAATTATCAGATTATCAAATTATCAAAAAAAAATACAGTTTTTTGGGAAGCTATTATACTATATGTGAACAAAGTCAGTACGTTTTAGCCCAATGTGATCAAATTAAATAGCAATTTCTGCAAAAGGAAAATCATAAACATATTTCATTCAACAAAAAGTTTATCTAGGCAGTATAAATATATTTGTACAAATAATCTAAAAACTTATCATATAAATAAAATCATATAGGTCTATTTAATTATATGTTTACTAGTATAACTATATTATTGACCGGCTCTTCATATAATGTTGGATATATAAAGTAAGTCCAACTGAATTCACAGTATACTCACATAAAGCAATATATACTATATAGAAAATCTCAACTGCTTGATTGCTTGTATTGTCACAAAATGTTATAATTAAGTCTGATATAATATATATATATCTATATCTATATATATATATATATATATATATATATATATATATAGTCTGATAAATGTGACTATAGGGCATGAAAATATTAAGTTATTTTAAATATTAAAATCATGATTTTGTGTAAAGCTACTCTGAAACAATGTGTGTATATTGTAAAAAGCACTACACAAATCTGACTTAATACAATGCTATTCATTAAAGTACTTTGAAGCACCATTAAAGAATTTCCAAAATGAGTAATTGTGGTCAGGGTCTGGTAATTTTTCTTAAACAGTAAAGAAAAAAAGGCAGAGAGATTCATGTGCCTTTAAAACGATGTGCATGTTGATGATCTCAGGAAAAGCTCCCAAGAAAAGCATGTTGGAAGTGAGTCAGATTTGTGAGTTTTGGACATGCATAAGCCGTGACAGACGGGGAGGGTGGAGAGCAGAGAGACAGTCAGAGCTGGAGTCATGATGTCTGTAGAGATGAGCAGAGGAAAAACCATGGCTAACTAGTGGCATTCAGAGCCAACATAGCTTTTCTGGCATCTTTTGAGCCCTAATGTCTGGTCAACATCTCGCAAACTGGTTTTTAGCTGATTGATTTATTGAATTGATGTAAATGTTGTGGTACCAGTCTACGCTGAGAGAGCGCCTCCTGTAGGCGGGAGGTCTGGACGACAGACTCCTGTCCTCCTTGCAGTGTTTGTCCTTCAAAGAGAGTCTCTGGGTGAACTTCACGATCCCAGACTCAGTCCTGAGAAACACAAACACACAGAAATAGCATGATTACTGTAATAGATCCACTGATTTACTCAATGTTTCCCTAAAGCACACACACACCCCCACACACGCGGCCTGAGAGCAGTCCAGAGTTTTACCAAACATTTTCCATCAAAGTTCCATCATGTTTCATGTATATAAATATTTGATCTTCAATTACAAACAACCAGTACAATTAATTTCATTGTCAAAAAAAACTAAACAAAGAAATCCTTCAGCCCAAAACTAAAAGGATGAAGATCATGAAAATAAAATAAAACATATCTAATAATAATAATAATAATTATATATAATTATGTATATATATATGTATATATATATATATATATATATATATATATATATATATATATATATATAATAATATGGACAGTAATAAATAATAATAAATAATAACAAATATATAATGATAACAAAACAAACAACAAATATAAAAAAATGAAAACTATACATGTATAAAGAAATTAAAATCTTTTCATTGTTTTACATTTTTCAAAATCCTAAAACCTTGTTTATTTCCAGGTTTTCAATTTAGTTTTTTCAATATTCTCCATTATATTGTTCTTATATTGTTCCATCATGTTTCATGTGTATAAATATTGGATCTTTAATTACAAACAAATAGTACAAGTAATCATTTCAGAATCAGCATCACTTTAAAATACGTAAACTTTTTATACTGGTTAAATCAAAAATCCTTTTGCCCAAAACTAAAAGGACAAATATAAAAATAAAATAAAATAAAACAAAATATGTTTAATTATAAAATTATTATTATTAGAATAAATAAATAAATGTGGATACTATAACTAAATAATAAACATAAATTAAATTTAAAACAATAAATTTAATCTTTTCACTGTTTTACATCTTTCAAAACCCTAAAACTTTGTTTGTTTACAAAACAACTTTGTTTGTTTACAACTTTAAAAAAAATTTGTAATAATTTTTTTAATCCCAGGTTTTCAAGTTTTTGATAAAGATTTTTAATGAGGTCTGAGACTTATGTTACATTTTATGTAACATTTGAAAAAATCTTGGAAGGAAAATATGTCTAATTATCAAAAACTAAAATCACAATAAGGTGCAATATGATCTGGAAATGTTCTCCATGAGATTCCCCTGCAAAACTTTATGTAAGAGGGACTGCGTGTGTTGATTTTGTGCTCTCATTAGCAACAGTGTCGTCACAACAGCAGCAGCGGACGCTATATGCAGATCTGTGCGTGTGAGGCTGACAGCGCTGTAAATGCGTGAATGAACGATCCTGCAATCGCTTAATGACAAACAAGTCAACAAGTGCGACTGAAGAATGTTTAAACAGTGAAGGACAAGGTCAGCGCCTCCCGAGCGCTCATGCCACCGAGAGGTGACCGCATCCGTATTTCTAGAGGGAATGTTCCTAGATAGAAGCCGTTTGGGAATAAGACAGGAAGAAGGACAGCGGGATGAATCTGATTCCGCCGGCAGCTGTTCTGGATGACACTGCGCTCGGTCGGGGTCCCATGTGCTGATGTAATGCCATTAGAAGATTTCTTACAGTAGGAAGGCCTGAGTGATGACATCACCTCCTTCAAGAGCACACGTACACAAACGCCGGAGTAAAAATAAATACCAAACATAAACACGGCACAAGTCAACGCTTAATTCGTATGCACTTTTAGACATGATTGAGAGCAAGAGAGAGAGAGAGAGAAGATCCGTTTCAAAATCAACTCAGCTGCGCAAAGCATTCTGGGATTGCTTTCTTTATGAAGGCTACACTGATGAATTTGGCCAACAGTACACTCAAAAAAATATTTATGCTTAAATTAAGAATTTATGTCTTTGAATTGCATATAAAATATCCATGCATTTTGATTGCGCAGTTTTAACAAACTAATAATCTTAATTTGATGCATATTTGTCAAGTTATCAATGAAACGTCAGATTTCTATAATAGTAATAATAAACTGAATGTGTTTTAAATACACAATAACCAATAAATCCAATATAGGTAGGAAACAGATCAGATTCATGCACTCCAAAAAATCATGGCATAGTTTATTATTAACTATTTGCATCTATTTGAATAATATTTTCAAAATACATTTAATAAAATGGTTTAGAATCACCATTGTGAAATCAGTTACATTAATTCAGTTACAAAGTATGAACAAATATGGCTAGTGGAGAACAAGCAATATTCAGTTAAAATTAAATTGAAATGAAATGGATTTATAAATGAACTGGTATTTTTGGTACATAGTTTAAACAAAAATAAATAAATAAATAAACTTGATGAGATGCATAATTGGCAGCAGTGTAAGTAATTCCTTACTATAATTTAATTACTTTTCCCTTAAAAAAGTAAAGTAATTAGTTACTTCTGATGTAACTGCATTGAATACTGAATAAACAAACAATTCTACATAAATAGTGGATATAACATCATTTAAAAATGTTAAATGTTTTAAATATAACCTTCTCCCTTTATATATGTTGGTCAGTTCAACAATGATTTATGCAGTTTTATATTATTATTATTACATATTAAATAAAACAGGTCAGATTTCTGTAATAGTACTAATAAAAATCTGAATAAATGCATTTTGAAAATATGATTATTTAAATAACATTATATAGATGCAAATAGTTAATAATAATGGCAGGATTTTTGCGTGCACAAATCTGGCCTGTTTCATTTATGTGTGACTGACTGATTAAGTTCATTAGTTTGTTAATGGAAATTTGGCATACGATTCAAAGTATTTTGAGTGAAGGCAGTACTATCTCTATGCTGTCTAGGTAGGCGTCTTGCTAGGTTTTGGAGCAGAGCTGGAGAGCGAGGGAGAGACGAGCGTCTGTCTTGTGTTGTTTGATGTTGATGGGTGCTCAGACTGCAGCCAGCGCACAGATCCAGCGCTTCGGCCCAGGCTGCTCATTAGACAAGCACATAAATACCAAACACACGCAGTATTAAACAGCAGTGCCAGCGCAGACAGAAACCGGTTAGTTAGGGCTAAAATAAAAGCTCTCCATACCGCACATCAAATGTGTTGTGCCGTTATTCCATTCAAAGGCTTTGACCCTCTCTCTCTCTCACACACACACACTATAGTACTGAGGTTTGTGTGTTCAAAGAACAAAAATCATAATTAAAATGACTCAGAAGAGAAGAATTTACTTAATCTTCAAATCGTGAGTGTGAATTTAATTGGACTCAGTCACACCTCTAAATGGAAGTTCAACTGGCATTTAAATTTGAGTGACAGAAGCAGGAATTTACTGAATCCACAATTCAACATCAGTGATGCATTCTGGGAAATGAAGCCTTCTTCCACTAAATTCCCCAAAAAATCTATTTATTAAATCTATCCATCTATGTATCTATGCTCTATCTTTCTTTCTGGCCATTCGTCTATCCATCCATCTAGCTATCTATTAGACCTCTCATCTATTTCTCCATATATCTCTCTCCATCTATCCATCCATCCGAACATTCATCTATCCATTCATCTGTCTATCTATCTCTCTATCCATCTCTCCATTCATCCATTTCTCTCTCTCTATCTATTTCTGTCCATCCATCAAGTATACACATCTTCAAATTTTGAGGCTTCTTAAACTTTCGTTAGAACTTTCGTCTTGATAAATTATGCTAGTTGAAAAAAAATAAAAACTGTTAAATCAGTTTCTATGAATTTCAATTAACTCTCATTCTTCTTCCTGACATTTCAATCTGAATTGCAATTTGAAATCTTGACCAAAACCAGGAAATAAACACACTTCAATTCTAAATGACTACTATATTATGACGACTGATCAACAGCCTGTGTAGTCAAAAAGTAATTTCAGAAGCTGAAAAGTTGGTATATTCTTGATTATAAAGACAAACACATGAATATCAACACCTAATACAGCTATAAACACATACAGTACAGTCTAGTACACACACTTCTGATTCATGTTCCCAGAACTCCGAAATAAAAGTGGCTTCTCTAGAGGGCCACCTACTCGCCTCTCTCTCTCTCTCTCTCTCTCTCTCTGTGGTCTTTGCCGGAATGCCGGAATGGACTGAAAGCGTCTCCCATCTTGTCGTTCCCTCCAGAATCCCACAATTCCACAGGGCGTCAAGATTCCAATCAAAGTGGAGACGGCCATCAGGGTGATTATTTATGCTGGAGCGGATCACGAGCATGTGAACGTGTCATACATTTATAGACGCAAACCACACACACGCTCGGTAACACACAACAGCGTGTGTTTGTGAGGAAGTTCTCCGAGCCGGTGGTTTCCGCTGTGTCATCTCCGTACCTACAACCAGACCTGCGGCCAAACCTGAGCATATATAAGCCTGTGTGCGAGAGAATGGAAAAGACGATGCCACACACACACAAATGAGTGAGATGACAGGCGATGTTTTCGCGGGAAAGTTCCTCTGGCAGGGCTTTATTGAGGTGTGTGTGTGTGTGTGTGTGTGTGTGTGTCTGGCGCAGCACTGTTGGGGAACCGTCAGACTTTTCATGGCCAAACCACATCAAAGACGCAAACCACAACGCCAGCCCCTCCACACACACACGGCTGAGTCAACCTTTACACATACACACATCAACCACAAAACCAAACACTGAAACATGCACACTTATTAAAGTTATTAGACTGTCTATGTGAAAAATGCTTATGTGGGTCAGAGAGAGAGAGAGACAGAGAGACATGCACACACTGCTGCCATATATCATTCATGCTAATTCATTTGATTTTCTCCCTTTAGTTATGCGACCCACAATAACTAGTCTGACAACTTAAGGTTTATGTGATTTGTTCAATCAATTGCTTGCTAGACGTTCAAACGCGAGACCGCAAATGGTTACGGCGCATGCATTTTATTCCTCACTAATTCGGTTCGCTCACTAATTGGACACAAAAACAAAGTGACTGGTTGAATTTGACTTCTGATCGTAAGGCCACACAGGTTTCATTTTGTCTGCCTGACTGGAAAGTCTTCCAAAGTTTGCCAACATTTAGTCTGAGACACTTAGCAGCAAGTAAACTGCATATTCACAAACAAAACTGTATATTTCAAACGAGTTATGTTCAAAAAATAAACCGTCTACACACATTTTTAGGTTAAAAAAATTGAAAAAGTGATTCATATTCAATTTGATTTGAGACAACTTATGGGACATATTGTATGTGACAGGTCTCTAAAATGTTTTTTTATTAATTTAAGAAATGAATACTTTTATTTAGCAAGGATGCATTAAATTGATCAAAAGTGACCGTAAAGACATTTAAATGTGTGAATTGTATATTCATCAAAGAATCCTGAAAAATAAAATATGAAGCAACACAACTGTTTTCAACATTGATAATAATCAGAAATGTTTCTTGAGCAGCAAATCAGCATATTGATTTCTGAATCATGTGACACTGGATCATGTGACACTGAAGACTGGAGTAATGATGCTGAAAATTCAGCTTTGATCACAGGAATAAATTACATTTTAAAATATATTCATATCGAAAACAGTTTTTTTCAAATTTTAATAATATTTCAAAATTGTACAGTATTTCTGATCAAATAAATGCAGCCTTGGTGAGCAGAAGAAACTTCTTTTAAAAAACATTTAAAAAAAAAAAAACTTACTGATCCCAAACTTTTGAACTTTTGCTGTCAGACTGATTTTAGATTTAGTGAAATTATTAAATGCGATTTTGTTGCTATGCACAGTGCTTCACTTTCAGCAAGGATGAAGAATTGCCTCTGGAAAGGACACGTTGTTCCCACGTTGTACACTTGCGACCAGAACACACTCACTAACTAATTACTGACAATGATGACATACTAATTAGCCCAAATAACCAACACTACATCAGCTATCATTGATCTGGGGTGAGAAATCTCACAAAGCAGCTTTATGTAACCTATCCAGAGAGGAAAACAAGACTTCATCCTTTGATCAGATCCGATCAGCGGTTCAGTTCTCATTAGTCAGCCATTAGTGACAGATTTAGGAGATCTGCCATTTTCAAGCGAGTAACCAAGGTAACATGGTGTTCTTGTTGATAGGAAGGCTCTCCTACGCCACATTGTGTGACAGTTTCATAATTCACAGTCCCCCAGTAATAAGACGATTTAACATGTCGGGAGCAATTAAACATTAATGAGACTTACTGTTGAGATGCAGCATAGATGTGCAAATGCAACTGGTGCGTAACCTACAGGTAACACAAGCAATTTATTGTGCTAACATATCCAGTGCACTATAGAGCTGCAGTGCTGTTATAAGACTTGTCGATATTGTAATTTGATCTATAATGCATTCACTTCTATGAGATACTGTTTAATTTTTATTGACTTGTGAAGCCTCTTTTTAACTTAATCATTAGGCTTTTGACTTTTGACTCAATGTTTGTTATAATCACAACCATCTGACAACACACAATGGACGGTAGGACTGTATACATGCATATATCTGCTAATTTTGTCAACTTTTTGGAGTCACATGCATGGATTTTATAATTTTTTTAAACTAATTAAATTGACTACAGGTGAACTCTAAACACATTCTAACTCTACCCCTAAAATAACATTTTATGCATTCAAAAAACAAAGAAAGAAACACCTACCCAGTTGAAGATGGCCCCAAAGGAAACTCACTTTTGAATTTTCTCACACATGCACACTTTTGCAAACAGTTCAGACTAACACATAATCGCATTCAGGTTAGCATTACAAATGCTTACTCTAGATTACAGTTTTGCTAAAACTAGATTATCTCTCTGTTCTGTGGGTCACTAGGCCCAATTAAGGTCAGTCGCATTACTAATGACTTGACCGTTTCATTATGCCATATTTAACCCTGGCATCACCCATACGAGAGCGTGACACAGACGTGTCTTACCTTCTCTGCCGCGTTCCCTTCCTGTCGATGGAGCCCAGACTCTGAAACACATACAAACACAGCGTTACGACCAGTTTACAGAGATACAGTCATCTCAAAACACTGCAGTCATTTAACAGATTATTACACTCTGGAATACTTGATTCTGATTGGTCAATCGCTACATTCTGTGGTAAAATAATGATCCTGTTGACCCACCAACTCCTACATATCTGCCTCATGTATCACTACACACACTTTCTTCTCTCATAATCCAGTAATTTAAACTCAAATTAGTATTTCATGGCCCTTTATTTATTAATTTAGTAAGCAGCCGTGAAATAAGTGGGATCACACATAGTCAGACGTCTTCAGTGCCCTGCTAATAAGGGTTTATGTGGCAATAATATCTGGCTGACCCTTCACTATTCAACTATCAATGAATGGATAGATAGATGAAATGATGGATTAAACAGGTATTCAAAGGGATGACAGATGGAAAAGATGAATAGATGGAATAATAGAACCCCACAACAATAGATAAATAGAACGATATAGATAGATAGATAGATAGAGAGAGAGAGAGAGAGATAGACAGACAGATAGATGGATAGATAGATAGAACAACAGAATAACAAAGAACGACAGATGGAAAGAACAACAGAATGATGGATGGGTGGATGAATGGGTACTGTAGAGAACAGATACAATAGACAGAATAGAAATATCATAGAATGATATTTATGCCATAGTCTGTCTGAATACTGGATTCTGATTGGCTGGCAGGTGTTGATTAAATTTGTTGAACTGCACAGGTAGTTCCAGGTCAGTTTAATCACGTTCTATATTAATGCGCTTCCTATAAACATTGGTAACCATAGTAACATACAGTTACAGTTGAATAGTAATACAGACGAAAATAACCGTCATTTTTATCGTTCCGGTCAAATATTGCAGCACAAATATTGTTAACATCTTTAATATGTGAATGCTGGGAAATGACCACGGCATAAACGGGATAATCAACGGCTAACTGTGCATTAAACGATTTGAATGCACTTTGGGCGGTTCTTCGCCTCCACGTCATGCATTCAAATCGTTTAATGCACAGCTAGCCGTTACATATATAACAACAGAATGATGGAAAGATAGAAAGAACGATAGAACGATAGATAGATAGAGAGAGAGAGAGAGAGAGAGAGAGAGATGGAGAGATGAATAGATATACTGTATGAATGTACAGAGATATATAGACAGATTGAAAGATGGATAGAACGGTAGATAGAACGTTAGATAGATAGATAGATAGATAGATAGACAGAACAGACAATACAACGATAGATAGATCGAGTGATAGAATGATAGATAGAATGACTGAACAATAGATAGGTAGATGGATAGATTATAGATAGATAGAACGACAGACAGATAGATAGACAGACAGACAGACAGACAGATAGATAGATAGATAGATAGATAGATAGATAGATAGATAGATAGATAGATAGATAGATAGATAGATAGATAGATAGATAGATAGATAGATAGATAGATAGATAGATAGAACGATAGGATGACAGATAGATAGACCGACAGACAGAAGGACAGATGTGGTGACATTTGACAGGGTGTGTGGCTGTTTCAAAGCGATCAGCTGGAGTGCGGATGATCACCGCTGTGATCCTGACCTTTACCTGTAAGAGTCTCCGAGACAGAAAAACAGATTCATAACATCTACACTCATACAAACATATTCATACACCTGTTAACCTCTGATGATGATGATAATGATGTAGCTCTTCCTCTGCTACAGTCATGTAATCACAGAACATCATCTCCAGTGTATTTCACACCTCAGCAGCCTCAAACCACACCAATTAACCGTTCATCAGCGCAAACGAGTGCCGTGACCAAAGCAGAACCACGGAATGAGAGCTTCTCACTGAGAACATCACTCAACACAGCAGTCGACACGCATCGAGTGTGATTAGTGTGCATAAACCGTTTAACAAAACTACTAAACACACACGGTCCTCAGGCATTCCACTGATCACATACCTGTGCAGTTCCAGTTTCACCTGTCACACTCGCTTTCCCTCCGCTTCAGGTGCAGACCAACTAAAACACACACAGCGTCTGTCTATCTGTCTCGCTCTCGCTGCTGGAGGTGTTTTAGTGTTTTATCAGCCCCTTTCTCTGCTACTGCTGACTTGGTGTACTTTAATTGTGGTTGCCAGGCGATAAGCTTCACTAACTGTGCAGTAAACAGAAAGAGAGAGTGAGGGAGGGAGAAAGAGAGAGACACAGAGAGCGACAGAGAGGGAGGGAGGGAGGTGTTCTAAACGGTGCTGAATACTAATTGCTGCAACAATAAAAGTTAAACTAAAGGCCAGTGGCGCATCACACTTAGAAAGTTGTGCGGCGTCACATTTCACATCACTTTTACTCATTAGTGAGCAGGTGCCGATCTGATCTGTCATCAATGTTTCACTTCAACTAGTTTTATTTTCCATGTGAATTGACCTTAAACTGCCTAAAACATTAGCTGTCAGTCACTTTTGCTGCAGGTATTTATTTCTCTTTGACATTTGGTTAATGCAGAGGAGCAGGTATGAAATATTGATTTGTCTGAATCAGCTCCTGATTCTCTCGTTTATCCTTTTATGTGATGCCGTTTCTCTTTTGTTCCATTGATTTAGTTAAAGTGGCATCATTAGAAGCTCTTCAAATATTCCTTCAGAAGCTTCCAGACTTGCAGCCGAACAAACGCAATAAAAAAAAAAAAGAAAACACGGCTTCGGGTGAGGAAGCGGCTGCGCATGCTGATCGGTGTTCCTGAAAATGAGCTGCTTTTCTGTTTGGTTTCATGTGAATGAATCTCATCTTCAATGACTTCACTGATGCACTGAACTAACAGAGATATTGAAAAAGATTTATACATTTGTTAATGCATCACAGTTAAAAATTAAAGTGATTTAACAAAAAAACTAAAAATTTTATGTTCAAATATTTTTTCCATGATGTCACGCAACTCTGAAATTCATGTTTTAAAAATAATCTTTTACTTAAAAAAAATAATAATTTAGCTACATACAGTATAAATATTTTTAAAAATGTAATATTAAAAATATTAAAATATACACTAAATAAACTTGTATACTAACATATTTTATACTTTTAAACATTTGTAATACTTTTTATATACTTTACATAAATAATACCGACAAGATTTTTAACTGTAAAATACAAATGAACAAATAATCCATGTTATAAAAATAATCTTCTAGTTTGAAAAAGAATCATTCAGCTACTATATACTACATAGCATAACCATAGTATAAAAATTGAAATATATTATTTTCAAATATATATATATATATATATATATATATATATATATATATATTTGAAAATAATATATTTCAATTTTTAATACATTTTATATACTTTGCATTCACATACAATTTTTCAGAATTTTAAAACTATAACTGAAAAAATATTTGATGCATCAACAAAAACTCATAATAATATACTTATTATATACATTTCTTTTTACTAAATTTAGAAAATAAAAATATTTTTAACATTATAATTTAAATATTATTAAAATATAATTCTATAACTTATACTTCTATGTATTTTATATTGTAAACATTAAATAAATACTTTAAATACACATACATTTTCAGAATACTAGACTTAACTGTGAAAGGTATTTGATACATCAACAGCTTTCTAAACCTCCATGCATGAACAGGAAAATGTACATCCACTGTAGAATTTTTTTTTACGACTGGAAATCACAATTGTAATGCAAAAAAAGTTCCAGTTTCAGGATTCCTGGTTAAACTAAAGCACCCTAAAATACAAATACACACCTCACTCGAGTGTGTATTTGTGTGTCTATAGGAGGGAAGCGATGCCTGCTGAGGTTGTCGTGGCAGCAGTGTCTCGACCAATCCGAGAGCTCCCATAATGCCATGCAGGGATTTGGGACACTGGCTGGGCAAACGTCACTCAAAAGAGAAGGTTAATGAACCAGTGATGCCACATATGAATATAAGAACATAAACACACGCTGGGAGATTTAAACTAATTTAAACTAAAAATCTGGTACTGTAGCCCTGCGTCTCTGGCAGACTCACATTCACACCCCCTTTAACCAAATGAGCTTGTTCTAGTATGAAATGGAAAATTGGAAACATTTGCAGCACATTATATGAAATGGAAAATCTAAAAGTGTTTCTCTGTGTGTTCGTTTGCCATAATGATCCGCAGTTCAGCTCCTGTCTGCACGCATGGCTGTGCGCTAATTATCATAGAAACGGCTCTCCAAAACATAAGAGCTTTTATAATTGCTCTTCCATATTTCTGTTTATTTTAGACTATAAACCATATACAGTAGCAGTGAAACGTTTGGAAACACTTGACTGGATTTATGTTTCTCATGATCCCAAAAAACCTTTTGATCTAAACGCTTCTGCTTAAATTATTACAACTAGTTTTGTAGACAAATGTTAGTGTGAATTTCTTTACAAAAGTGACTTTTTTTTTGACATTTTAAAATTCCCTGAACTTTCCTGTTTACGTTTTTGAGTTGTGTATTGCAAAAAAAAAAAATAAAATAATAATAATAAAATTCCCTGATATGTTTTAGTTTTGAATGTATAGCATAAAAAATAAATTAAAAAGAAAATGAATTCATCAATTCATCATTGTGCATTGCATAAAAAATTAATTAAAATAAAATGAAATTTATTTATGCTTTTGTGAAGTTGTGTATTGCATAAAAACGAATGAAAAATAAAATGAAAAATAAATGTATTATCTATTTATATTCTGAATTGTGTATTACATAAAAATAAAATAATTGACTTCTGATTACAGTTTTGAGTTGTGTATTGCATGAAAAAAGTAAAAATAAAATAACATTTATTTTTTCTGTTTGTTTTCAAGTTATGTACTGCATCAAAATAAATTAAAAATAAAACAATTTTCGTATCATACATAATCAGATACATTCATTGTCTTAACATATTCAGTTAAGTTTTCTTTAATTAAAATGTCACTTTTGTAAAGAAAATTCACACTTAATTTATCTACAAAATTGGTTTAAATAATTTAAGCTTTTAGACCGTGATTTTTCTTATGATCATTAGAATGAATTTATCTATGTACGTCTTTTGAGCTGTGTATTGCGCAGAAAATAGAAATGAAATGAAATTAAAAATAAAATGAATTTTTATGTTTATGTGTTTTTAAGGTGTGTATTGCATAAAAAAATAAAATGAATTCATCTATTTGTTTTTGACTTATGTCCTATCTAAAAAAAATTTAAAAAATAAAATAAAATAAAATCCCTGATACGTTTTACATATTTTCACAACCACGAGAAGCCTGTATTTAAAGAGCGGCGTCAAAGCAATAAAAGATTCCTCTGGGTGAGGATGCTGTGGACAGAGGGAATGTGTCAGAATGACAGAAGTGCAGATCTGCGTTCAGTGTCACCGGACAATTACCATGGATGTGAAGTGAGTCACAGTGGGAGACGCAGACGCTCTGAAACCTCACGAGTGTGTGTGAGTGTGTGTGTGTGTGCGCTGAGGGTGTGGCTACAGCACAATCTACCACACTTGCGGTTCCTGTGGGGAGCGACTCAATGCAACCCATAAATCTCTGCAGCGTAGCCACCTCAAATCAGGGTAATGGGGCTAGAAGACATGCTGTCATCCGCAAGATGAAGTCATTCGCATGCAGAGCGATGCCAGCCGCGGCGGTGGGTCCATCAGACGCTGATTTACTGACTGCTGCACGACGGCCCGTATCTACAGTTCCTATCAGTTTTTTTGCTTTATTATGGGTGTGGGTCTCTTTTCTCAATGCTGCATGCTGCCACGTTTCAAAACAATGACTGTGAGCGATCCAGACCACAGAAATCTGTTTAGGTCACTTCTGCATGTTCTGTTTCTCTCGGCTCGCTCTGTTTATTTTCCTTCATTAGCGTTAAATGAGCCATTAATCATCAAACATTAGGTTGGCTCATCATGCTGCTGTCATCGTGAAGCGTGAGATGAAAAGAGAAGGAAGGAGCAGATATAAAGAAAGGCAGAGCGACAGAGAGCAGAAGAAGAGGTGGATGAGTGGAGACGGGTGTAGTGCGGGTTATCGTGGTCCAGGACGCCCCTACCGGTGGATGCTGTAACTACACCATCTGGATCCAAACTCAATATACACTATTGTTCAAAAGTTTAGGGTCAGTCAAATTTTTTTTGAAAGAAATTTATATTTTTATTCAGCAAGGAAAAAACTGATTAAGAGTGATAGTAAAGACTTGTTTTGATAGGAAATATTTATATTTTGAATAAATGCTGTTCTTTTTAATATTTTATTTATCAAAGAATCCTGAAAAAGGTATCACAGTTGTGCTGCTTAATATTTTTTGCAAACTGTTTACAACACTGATAATTAAATCAGCATATTAGAATGATTTCTGAAGGATCGTGACACTGAAGACTAAAGTAATGATGCTGAAAATTCAGCTTTAAATCACAAGAATAAATTGTATTTTAAAGCATATTAAAATAGAAAACGTTATTTTAAATTGTAATAATATTTCACAATTACCGTTTTTTTCTGTATTTGGTATCAAATAAATGCAGCTTCAGTGAGCATAGGAGACTTATTTAATAAACATTAAACATCATGCTTTAAAGTACAATTTATTAAATTGCATATTAATACAATTTGAAAAAATACAATTTATTCTCCAAACTTTTGAACAGCAGTGTGTGTGTGTGTGTGTGTGTGTGTGTGTGTGTTTGTTTGTTTGTTCTTGTTTATGCTACATTGTCCCCAAAAGGATAGTAAATGTGAAATCTTTGATATTGTGGATATTCCCTGTGGTCCCCACGAGGGAAAAAAAAATATTAAAAAATAGTAAATGATGTTTATCTGAAAGTGTAACAATGCAAACAGGTTTTCTGTAAGGGGTATGTTTAGGATTAGTGTTGGGTTAGAGGATAGAAAATATCATTTGGTCAGTATAAAAGTAACAGAAGTCTACATATACATATACATTATATATATATATATATACACACACACATTATATATATATATATATATATATATATATATATATATATATATATACACACACATTATATATATATATATATATGTAAAAGCAAAAGTCTATGTAAAATCCCCACAAATCACAGAAGCAGTGTGTGTGTGTGGCCCATACATACATACATACATACATACATACATATATATATATATATATATATATATAAATATTATAATTCTTTTTTCATGTTTGCATTGTTTTATATAAACACACACACACACACACAGTTTATTGCATTGTGTATTGAGTTGTTTCACAAATATTGTCTAAAAAATCAATTTAAAATAAATTAAATGAGTTTATTTATGTTTTTGAGTTGTGTATTTCAAATAAATAAATTATACAAATGATAATAAATACAGTTAATTATAATTTTAAAAATGTATGAATTTTTACACATTACACACAATAAAATTTTTAAAAATTTATGTATGTATATATGCACTAGGCTTGGGCGGTAATACGGTAATATGGTATACCGCGGGATCTAAAAATAGCAACGGTATCAGTTTCAATACCGTTATACCGTCATAAAAAACAATGCACTTATATAGGAGACGAGGATATATATTAAATATAATTTATTTAATGCCTAAAAATGCGTATGCTTGGTTGTCATCACGTGACAGCGTGGAGGAGAAAGAGAGAGAGGGGGAAAGATGGCGAGTCGCGCACCAAGTGACCTGGTCTCGAAAAAGAACACAACTTCTGCAGTTTGGCAGTATTTCGGGTTTCGACCGAACGAGAAGGGAGAGGCGGTAAATACGGACGAGGCAATTTGCAAATTGTGCAACAAAAAGGTGACCGCGAGAGATGGAAATACCTCGAACCTAAGGTCGCATATACGAAACCACCATCCACTCACACTGCTGCGAGGATGGACCCGAGTTCACTCAGTGCAACCAACATGATCTCACAGAATTCCGTGTAATGTTCATGGACTTAATTAACCTCCGAATCTGTGGTGGCATCACGGAATCGCCGAAAATTCCGTGATGGGCTCACAGAAAAAATTCCGTGATGGGCTCACAGAAGTGATACCAATGTAAGTCAGTGACAGGCATCAGCCGTGCTCCACGCACGTAAACCCTTAGCATCAACATGCCGACGCGATACTGGGAAATTTATCGTCATCATTATTGTTCAGAACTGGGTAGGTTTAGGGTAGGGGTGGGGTCAGGTACTCCAGTGAAAGTAGAACTGCATCGGAGTCACTCTTTTTACGTGGTTCGATGCAGCGCTGGTGTTGAACCAGTGAATCCGTGCATGGACCACGGCTGATGCCTTCTGTGAGCACATCATGGAATTTTCGGCGATTCCGTGATACCACCACAGATTCAGAGGTTTATTAAGTCCGTGAACATTACACGGAATTCTGTGAGATCAGGTTGGTGCAACAGTTTCAACGCCTCCCGATGCAGGACCAACAACATCTAGGTCCACCGACAGCCGCTTTGCAATACTTTTTATAATATGGATGTTTATGTTAATTTAATTCTGTTTGACTGTTGTATTTGCACTTTTTTCTAAACTGCTATTTGTTGCTAATAAAAGTTGTTAATATTGTTGTGCATGTTATTGTTTCAGTATTAGTGTTTGGTATTCAGTTTCTGAACGGTTTAGGCACAAGCCAACAGTTTGGTGACACTGTCTGAGCCTTATGTCATAATTTTTTTATTATTCACGGTAATACCGTATACCGAGGTAAAATAGGGAGGAGGTTTGACGGTATCAAAATTTGGAAACCGCCCAAGCCTAATATGCACACATACACACATATATATTTTATTATTTTTTCATATATATTTATATTTATATATATATATATATATATATATATATATATATATATATATATTACACTGCACAGAAATAATTTTAGGATCCTGTGCATAAACTGAAGATCAGTAAAAACATTTATCTGAATATTTTCCCACAGCCAAAAAACAATCTAGGATAATAATCTCTGTACAACATCAGGTAATGAAACACCTGAAAAACAGCCTCTTAAGTCCCAGAACAGAAACTGTAGTAAAACAACATCAATACCTAAATAAACTCCAGGGAACAGATCCTGAGGACTGGTGAATACGTGAAAGCGCTGATTTGTTGACGTGTTTGCTTTAGCCAGCATGCGTGTGTGTGTGTGTGTGTGATAGGCTCGCGCAGGGTTAGAAGCGATCTCCGATTATTTGCTGACACAAGAGGAAAACTCATTTTGGTTTGGAGTCGGGAGCCAGACATGGAGACAGACCGAGAGCCCGAGTAAAAGAGAGAGAGACGCTCTGATTCACACCTCTCCGTTCCCACGGTATTTGGTTTGTTTACGTGCCGCAGTCAGACACAAAAACACTCACATAAACGCAGACGTGCACAACAACAAACCGCACTCAATCTTTGAGCCGGATGATCAGACGAACATGTTACAACCCAAAATGTCTCTGATTCTGATCTTTATTGCTGCCTTTATCTCGACTGTACAAATAAAACATAGTATTACAAACATATTAAAACTTGAATTTAGTGGTTTTTAGACAGTGTTTGTTAACTTTTTAGTCACATCGATATGTGTACTCCTAAATGTTGTTTTTAGCACATGTTTAAAATATACAGTCTTTATCTTGTAAAATAGATTTAATACATCGATGACTCATCCTGGACTGCACTGATTTCTGTCCAATCAAATGTGTTAGAATGCAAATGTCCCTCCCCCTGATACTACCAGTGTTCAATTAACAAGTAGCAAATCATAATAAACCATGTGTAATTTCTGAATCACTAGCATCACTAAATAGAACTGTAATTATTTTAAATTAAATGCAGTAAATAAATAAAATTTGAAATATTAAATTAAATTAATATTAAAAATTATTAAAATGAATACAAAAATACACATTAAAATACAATTTAAAAAGTGTAAAAAAATATATATATTAAAATTTAAATATATAAAAACATAAAAAATATAAAACATCAAATAAAAGTAAAATAAGAATTTTATTATTATTATTATTATTTATTTGTAGTTATTTTAGTACTTCAACTTAAAATAAACAAAATGAGAAAAGCTAA
Source organism: Onychostoma macrolepis (assembly GCF_012432095.1). Lineage (NCBI taxonomy): Eukaryota > Metazoa > Chordata > Actinopteri > Cypriniformes > Cyprinidae > Onychostoma > Onychostoma macrolepis. The sequence goes on along the minus strand of NC_081178.1, from coordinate 3,075,481 downwards.
AATAAAATAAGTTAGTAATTTAAGTTTTTAAATACAGCAGAATAAAAATTGAAATATGAAATGAAATTAATATAAAAACTAAACAAATATAAATATTAAATTATTATAAAAGACAAATAAATTGAAATAAATATTCAAATAAAAATACAGAATTATTACAAATAATATAAAACAAATATAAAAATGAAAAATGTTGCATTTTATGATAACCAACCAAAGCAACATTAATAAAACAGGCATGTAGGAAAGATAAACTAAAGGCTGTTAATCTGTTCTCCAGTGCTGTTTATTTCTGCGTCATGGTTGGTGAAGTGATCTAAAATCTGAACCTGCTGAATACCTGAAGCCTGAGCGTGCGCACACACACACACACACGGACGTAAATGCACTCACACATGCATGGCATTTCGGAAGAAAATACCACAGACTCCACAGCTCAGCAGAGCTAATAAATAAAGAGGTCGGGGCGCCACCTCAAACCTTCCCTGTGTGTGTGTGTGTGTAGGAAAGCTGAGGGGGGCTCTATGGGAAACGCTCAGGTCTAAAGTTGCATCACCACAGCATCAGTCTCTCTCTCCTTTACTGGCTGTCTGTCTGTAACTGAAACTGTGATCGCGCTCAGTGACCTCAATGAGTCCTGCGCTAATGAAGAAGACAGTGACTGAGTGTGTGAGAGCACGTGTGTTTCTACAGCTCTCAAAATGCCCCCTAGTTTTTATTTTGCTTTTCAGTTTCACTTTAGTTTTAGTTATATTTAATGGTGAATAAATAGCAGGATTGCCAAAAATAAATTACATTAAACATAAATGTTTAACGGTATAGCTTTTTTTTTTTTTTACATCATTTGACACTTAAATACTTTAATTATTTCTCTCTAAACATAGCCAAAATAAATGTTAAAAGTAAAAAAAAAAAAAAGTTATGTAAATTAAAAAAATATATATATATTACTTTATTACTATACTATTGCTATTACTTTATTACTAATATACATGCGTATATATATACACACACACACACAATTTTTTCACTATTAGTTTTTCAATTACATTTTTTTTTATTTTCTATTTATGTATTTTCTATTATTTTATTTTGAAGTTTTAGTAATTTTGTTGTGTTTTGCCGTTTTTTTAAATGACTATATCATTTCATTACGTTTTATTTTATTTTAGTACTTTTAGAACTTAAATTGAATGAAAAATGAAAACAAATATTTCAAAAATATTAAAAATATACTGTCTTTATGTTGTTTCTACATTAATGTTAAGATTGAATTTGAAATTATTGCAAAATAAAAGTATATTTAAAAACTTTAAATTTTAGGTGGGATTAATTGCAATTAATCATCATTAATTTCTGAATAAAATGTGATTAGTTAGTTAATTTTTTTAATCGATTGACAGCACTACTATTCAATTAATGTTTATTTTATTTCAAGTAATGAAACAATTTTTAGTTTTTAGTGTTAGTTAATGATGATAAGCCTGCTTTCAGGAGGCTAAAATTAAAATAAGGTTAATAAAGGTTAAAACAAGGTTAAAATTAAAAACAACAACTACAACAAAAACAGCTACAACAAAAAAACTGACGACATCATCTTGAACTACAAAGATTTGTGTCCAATCAAAAGCTATCTAGAAAAAGACTGCCCCTCCCCCTGCAACAGACCTGCGAGAGGAAAATCACGACTGATGGCTGTGAAGTAACTCAAACTGACCGATATTAGTTTAAAATCACTTGTAAAACCACACATAATGAAGCCTTCAGTCACGTCAGTACCTTAAAAACAGTAAATAAAACATTTCATTTCACATGAAATGAATCACTTCATGTTGAGATCACATGACCAGGCGTGGAGTTTTTAACAACGGATTTATTAACTGAAAATGCCATCAGTGCAACAGAATACCTGCATGCTGATTTGTGCTCCTGCATAATAGCTGAAAACACACACGTGCGCGGCAGCTACAGAGAACGCCGGATCGCTCTTACAAGAACAACTGCACATAACTGTGGCACATTCCTGCATCCACGAGCCGCGATCTGCCCCAAAACACACACACAGAAATATTTATTACAGCACACCAGGGGAAATGCATCCTAGGATGAGCGTACCCTCCTGGCATCCTGATCATCCCGTGCTGGTGGTCAGCATCTTACCAGCGGCTCTGGTCATTCAGACGCCTCGCAGCACACACTCGGGTTAAGTGGCGCGCTCAACAGCACAATGGCTGCGGGATCTCTGTAAATCTTCACTTCATGGATCGAACCCACGGCAGGGGTCAATCTGTGACCTTTGGGCTGCGAGCCCAGATCCGTAACCATGACACCACTCCAAAACACACTCACTAGTAAACAAGATCAAATCGCATTGAAGTCATTCAATTGCATCCAAATCATTTAATATAATTATGCAAATTAAATGCAATGCAAAGTAAAAAAAAAATACTCCATTATTGCAAAATATATGCACAACAGATCAGTGGGAGAGATGCGTTCTTTAATACATTTAACACAGAAAAACTTGTTTGTTTTCCTGGTTTATTACGGGCTTGCACAATTCAAGTATTATAAATTATATATTTAAAAAAATAATAAATATAATTATATTTTTAGTTCACAAACTGTTATATGAAGCTTCCATCTACATACTAAATGCATTAAATATTTCAATTAATTCTTTCATCAAATTAACTGTGTAATTAATTGTGATTCATTTCAATAAACCAATCGGTATATGCAAATAAGGTTGCAAAGGGTTGGAAAATGTCAGGTAATTTTACAGAATATTTGGAAAATTTCAAGAATTTTTTTTTTTTTGAGACTTTCAGAAACTTTACAGAAGTTTTTTCACCCCTTTGCAATCCTGTATGTAAATATTCTGTATAATATCTGATAAACCTTAACAGTCACTTTGATTTTAGTAAATCTAAATCACTATAGGAAACTTCAATCTAAATATGAATCTAAATACTAATGCATTTGCTCAAATTAACTAAATTAATTAAATGTGTTAAATCAATTAATAGTGCAATAATGTCCAATAAAACGCATGTTAGTAAAAGATGTCATTGATATGTTCAGCTAATTGTTTCATTTAATCCATGTCATGCAAATAATTTTATTGAAGTTATTTTTTGTGAATGTATCTAAAAACATTAAAGGTCCCATGGCATGAAAATTTCACTTTATGAGGTTTTTTAACATTAATATGAGTTCCCCTAGCCTGCCTATGGTCCCCCAGTGGCTAGAAATGGCGATAGGTGTAAACCGAGCCCTGGGTATCCTGCTTGGCCTTTGAGAAAATGAAAGCTCAGATGGCCCAATCTGGAATCTTCCCTTTATGTCGTCATACGGGGAAAGGTTACCTCCCCTTTCTCTGCTTTGCCCGCCCATGAGAAAATGAGCTACTACCGTGTGAGGAGAGCGCAATATTTTTTTTTTTCCTCGAGAGACATCATGGCTTGCAAACGAGCGAAGCATGACAGTTGCTCAGTGTTTGGATGTACAAATGAACACAAAGTATTTTTTTAGTTCCTTCATCCGAGCCTATGACTAGCATTAGCTACATGATAATAACTGTAACAGCATACATAAACGAACCAACTAAAGTACCGTATCCAGACACAATATTTTAAACTAACCATTCGGAGATGTCCTGTTGTAGCCACTGAGTTGCAACTTCTTCATCCGGTGCTTCTCCATCCGGATCAGATTCTGGGTCAAACTGAAAAGCTTGAATGACTGTGTGTCTACGAGCCATTGCGATACATCCACTGTCAACATTAGCGCATGGTAGCGCAAGCTGGTTAAGGCCACACACCCACCCTTCACCTTGCCCCGCCTCTCTCGTCCTTAAAGCTACAGACACAGAATGGCACGTCCTAAGGAAAGCTCATTGTGGGACTGGCTCATAGTGGCTGAAATTCTGCACCAAGGCTGAATTTCGGGAAACAGACCTCAGATACAGTATTAGGGACCACTTAGGCCTATATAAAAGCATCCAAAAAGCAGCATGTCATGGGACCTTTAATGCATTTAGTTAAATTCCCTTAGGTTTAACTATATACATTAATACTTAATATTTAATTATGTTAGATTAATTTGAATAATTAATCAGTGTAAATATTCTGGATTATATCTGACAAATTAGCTGTCGCTTCTTTAATTATTTTTTTTTAAATGTGAAATTTTCATCTAAATATGGTATATTATATTAGACATCTATATATATATATATATATATATACACATACACACACACACACACACACACACACATACATATACATATACATATACATACATACATACATATATACATATATATATATATATACAGTGGGGCAAAAAGTATTTAGTCAGCCACCAATTGTGCAAGTTCTCCCACTTAAAAAGATGAGAGAGGCCTGTAATTTTCATCATAGGTATACCTCAACTATGAGAGACAAAATGAGAAAAAAAAAATCCAGAAAATCACATTGTAGGATTTTTAAAGAATTAATTGGTAAATTCCTCTGTAAAATAAGTATTTGGTCACCAACAAACAACCAAGATTTCTGGCTCTCACAGACCTGTAACTTCTCCTTTAAAACCTAAGGGTAAAATAGGTCATTTTCACACATTTTGTTTATTTGACTGTAAAATTCTAACAGAATGTGCTATTATCAAGTGCAAGGTGTCATTTTTTTCAGAAAACAAATGGCTTTCCAAAAAGTACAGTTTTTGACCATTAAGCTTGTGTTTTGAGTTTGTAAACAGAATTTAAATAGACAAAAATAAAAAAAACGGAATATTTTTTTTTTTTTTTTTTTAGAAAAAAAAGAAAAATCATGATCGAAATAATCCAACACTTCTTACTTCAAAATTCAACTATAATACATATATACAAGTATTTTTGGGACACTGGGTTGCACAGTTTCCATTCAGGAGGCTTTTTTGTTCATACACGCACACATTTACACATGCATGTACATGCATACACCCATTCATTTACATGCGCGGACTCATTATAGCGACGCACATATCACATGTGAAAAAGTCTCACTCAGCCTGCTCCCAAAGTCTCATCAAAAATCATCCTAATCGACTCTTATGCTGTTTACTCCTCCTTGACCATGTTTTTGTTCATTTTGTTTATTATTTTATGCAATAACAAACTCGGCGCTCCCTATCTCTCCATTCAAATTCTCCCTTCCCGCTCTCCCGGAAATCTGCCGTCATTTGTTGACGGAGCGCAAGAAATTACCGTAATAAGCCATATATTGCCGAAAAGCGCATGTTCTCTGCTATCAGGAGCAATTTGAATTATTTTGATAGTCCAAACGGTAGAAGAGTTATGGTAACATGAATACAGCTTGGTCTGATGTGTCGGCGCAGACACAGCCGGTTTTAAAGGGTTAAGAGGCTGTATTAATGGCATCTGTTTGAACTCGTTATCAGTTTAAAAGACACCTGTCCACAACCTCAAACAGTCCAACTCCAAACTCCACCATGGCCAAGACCAAAGAGCTGCCAAAGGACACCAGAAACAAAATTGTAGACCTGCACCAGGCTGGGAAGACTGAATCCGCATTAGGTAAACAGCTTGGTGTGAAGAAATCAACTGTGGGAGCAATTATTAGAAAATGGAAGACATACAAGACCACTGATAATCTCCCTCGATCTGGGGCTCCACGCAAGATCTCACTCCGTGGGGTCAAAATGATCACAAGAACTGTAAGCAAAAATCCCAGAACCACACGGGGACCTAGTGAATGACCTGCAGAGAGCTGGGACCAAAGTAACAAAGGCTACCATCAGTAACACACTGCGCCGCCAGGGACTCAAATCCTGCAGTGCCAGACGTGTCCCCCTGCTTAAGCCAGTACATGTCCGGCCCGTCTGGAGTTTACTAGAGAGCATTTGGATGATCCAGAAGAGGATTGGGAGAATGTCATATGGTCAGATGAAACCAAAATGCAACTTTTTGGTAAAAACTCAACTTGTGTTTGGAGGAGAAAGAATGCTGAGTTGCATCCAAAGAACACCATACCTACTGTGAAGCATGGGGGTGGAAACATCATGCTTAGGGGCTGTTTTTCTGCAAAGGGACCATGGGCCTGTACCATGAAGCCGGATTAGCTGGCTAGCCAGGTAAGTTTCAGTTTAGTTTGCACCAATCCTGGGTTTTAGGTACCATGAAAGTGACTTGGCTTTTAGCTGCGTTCATTACCATAGTAACTTACACTGCACAGCTAACCTGCTCCGGGCCAGGTTATGTTCTGAGTTAGAGATCGCAAACTGAAATTGGACCAATCGGATGTGAGCAAAGTGACACACGTCTGACACAAACAAAAGTCACTCCCCCAGTTTCTCTTCCTACAAATTAAAGGTCACTATGAAGTACCTTAAAAAAAATAAAAAAAAAAATAAAAATTGTCTGGCTTTATATGATAATTACAATTTACATATGATTTATATAATTTTAATATGATTTATATTATTATTACTCCATTACACAAGCACTTTTAGTTTAACAATTATTATAAAGCATTTATTTTAAATGAATATTAATATATACAGATCATATGTAATATAAATAAGTGGTAGAATCAATAGATAACACTTTAAAAATGGCTACATGTGACCTTACATGTTTGAGTCTCTATCGTTATATATTATCAACTATATAAACTAACTTTACAAGTTTCACTTGTGACTGCACTGATAGAGCAAGATAATGTCCTTTATTTGTCCTCTTTCATGGACAAGTAATTCAGTGGAAATGCGTTTAAATTCCTCATATTCTTTAATCTCTTAACCTTTAACAAAAGAGTTTTGTATCTCGCTGACTCTCTCGCGAGAAGTGAATCACACTTGATCTGTGTTGTGATTGGCTGTTCGCCACTGATGTCACACATTCATGTGCACGTGCTCCATTAACTCAGGATCAAGCCTGAGTTGACAAAGAAAGTTGATGATCAGCATCATGGTACCAACAAAGCCGGACTGGAGTGGTTTGGTTTTGTCAACTTGAAACTAATCCTGTAACTCTGAATTAGTTCATCTACCATCATGGTACAGGCCCCTGGATGACTGATCCGTGTAAACGAAAGAATGAATGGGGCCATGTATCGTGAGATTTTGAGTGAAAACCTCCTTCCATCAGCAAGGGCATTGAAGATGAAACGTGGCTGGGTCTTTCAGCATGACAATGATCCCAAACACACCGCCTGGCAACGAAGGAGTGGCTTCGTGAAGAAGCATTTCAAGGTCCTGGAGTGGCCTAGCCAGTCTCCAGATCTCAACCCCATCGAAAATCTTTGGAGTCTGTGTTGCCCAGCGACAGCCCCAAAACATTACTGCTCTAGAGGAGATCTGCATGGAGGAATGGGCCAAAATACCAGCAACAGTGTGTGAAAACCTTGTGAAGACTTACAGAAAATGTTTGACCTCTGTCATTGCCAACAAAGGGTATATAACAAAGTATTGAGATGAAATTTTGTTATTGACCAAATACTTATTTTCCACCATAATTTGTAAATAAATTCTTTAAAAATCCTACAATGTGATTTTCTGGATTTTTTTTCTCATTTTGTCTCTCATAGTTGAGGCATACCTATGATGAAAATTACAGGCCTCTCTCATCTTTTTAAGTGGGAGAACTTGCACAATTTGTGGCTGACTAAATGCTTTTTTGCCCCACTGTATACACACACACACACACACACATATATATATATTATATGTATATTTATATATTGGTATAATGCGAACAAGTACAACCCCAACACATAAACGCACGTTATAATGCCAAATGTAAAAGGGGCCATTGATATGTGATTAATTGTGTTTAATTTGATTAATTAATCAGCATATCATGTTGGAATTTAGTTTGATTCAAAAAAACAATTTTATGAAAATTTTAATTTATGTATTATACCAGACATTTCGGTAAAATTAACAGATTGAAATAATGTTGGAAAATAGATTTGGTAAAATGTTACAGGAAACTTTCATAAGATAAATATATATATTTCATATAAATGCATCTAAATATTAATGCATTTAGTCAAATGAACAAATTATGGCATTAATATATTTAATGTTAAAATTGGTGAAATGTAGTCAGGTACAATCGATTGCCCATTAATATATGATTAATTTGAATTATGTAAACAATTATAATAAAATCGAAATATTTGAAAAATGTAAAATCTAGTCTACACTTATTTCCAATCTAAATACCTAAATATTCATCTAAATGTTAATGCACTTACTCAAATGAACTAAATGCATTAATTGCATTAAATCAATTTGATGGCATTAAACATTTAATATGTACGATCTAATCACAAAATGCCTGTTAATACATAAAACATATTGATACATGTGACTAATTATGTAATGTTTAATCAGTGGACATCCCTGCTTTTATATTATATTATATACAATAAATCAGTTGTATTATTTATCATCTGAGGGGTGTGGTGCCTCACACACAGACACACGTCCAGAACAAAGCGCCGCGTGCCAGACGCCAGGGATAAAGAGATATCAGCCCCCTCTCTCTCGGTCAACCCCTCCATCCCGGCTTTAGCCGTCCTTTCATCTCCCAGCCGTCCACTGCTGCTAACTTTCCACTCGCTCCACATCCCTCTATCGCTCTCACAGCGGCCAATCAGATTGCTCGGAATGCTGACGCTATTGCTGCACAACATGAATACAATTTCCCCAAAATTCCAGAGCGGAAAAAACTTTAATGTCCCGCTGAGACATGGATCAGACCCTGGAATCTGAGGGATTTGAGACGGCGAGAGCCCGGTCTATGAATGGACACACACCTGTGTGTGTGTGTGTGTGTGTGTGTGTGTGTGTGTGTGTGTGTGTGTGTGTGTGTGTGTGTGATAACAGAGAAATATTAATGCACTTCAAATGGAAAAATGTATGTTGTGTGTTTGGTGCTGTGTGATGCACGTGCAGGTTGATGTGCGTGTGTGTGTGTGTGTGTGTGTATGTGTTACTATGGCGGTGTGTATCTGTGTAGTCCATGCTAATGTGTTTTTATGCTGGAATATTTAAGCGCTCTAAAGTTAGCAGCAGCAGCTTTCACCTACGCCAATGCAGGGACCTGCTCCATGGAAATTTGCAAGCGCATGTCTGTGTGTGTGTGTGTGTGTGTGTGTGTAGACAGGTCTCAATACATTCCATTCCTGTCTTAATGGAGGCTTACGGTGGCCTTTGAGTGTCCGTGTGAATAAATAGAATCCAGCAGCCCAGAATACCTGTTTCCTGAATGGGATTATGCCAACACACAAACACACACACACACACACACGCATACGTACACACTGACACACATACCTCTACATTTACATTGAAGTTTGAATCAGCATGACATTTGATGCTAGTTAAAATGAACTGAGTTTGGTGGAAAAATGTCAGCTGAAGTGTCTAAAAGCCCCAGATATTTAAGTGGGGAAAATGCCACCAAACTGATTACTTGTTTTTACCTGTAAAAGCATTTGATATATTTCAATATATTATATTCCAGACTATATACTAGAATATATTTGAGAAAAACAGAAAAATAGCTATTTAAAAAAAGGTTCCAAATGTCTCTAAAAAATTATTTCATAATTAAAAAAATTAATAAGTAAACAAACATTTCAGTAAATTAAGAAAAAAATTCCGACACTGATTACAAACATATATACTAGAAAACACAGAAAAAAATTTCTAAAACTTTATTTAAAAATGTGCCCATAAATGTACTAAAATAAACAAACAAACAAGTTTCATTAATTTAAGAAAAATGTTTCTGATACTGATTTGAATCCGAAATATTGGAAAACAGATCAAATTCGGAAGTTTTTCTTTATAAAAATGCTCTTATACATGTGTTTCATAAAAAAATAAACAAACACTTCACTAAATTTAAAGAAAAATGTTTCTGACACTAATTTCAAACAGAAATATTGGACAACTGAAAAAACTTCTAAAAAGTGCTAAAATGCTGCTATAAATGTATTTTATAATAAATAACGTTATTCTTAGGTTTTATAGCATTTTATGTTAATTTTACTGAACCTGAGTACAAATTTTGTTCTCAAGTGTCAACTTGTATAGAATGACAAAAATCTAAACTGAAACCAAAAATAAATAAACACACAAACATTTCATTAAATTTTAAGAAAAATGTTTCTGAGACTTATTTCAAACACAGAAATATTTGAATTTTTTTAAAGCCACTTATAAAAGTATTCTGTAATAAGAAAATAGATAAATAGACACACACATACACACACAAACATTTAAGTACATTTTTTTATGAAAAAAGTTTCTGACACTGATTTCAACACACCCAAAGCCCGGATCCTAAAATCCAGTTGCGGCTCTCTTTACTGAGAAAGAATAACTTTTAGATGATGGTTTGCAGTGAAAAGACAGCTATTATGATTTTGTTCATGAGAAAATGACATTTAGATAAACATACATAATTCTAACCATATCAACCAGTTACTGTCTATAATCAACTACTGCATGTCTCACACACACACACACACACACACACACACACTCAACTGTGTGTCAGACAGTGCTGAGAGCTGTCTGCTGTCTAATGCCCGTCTGTCTGCTGCACTGAGTGATTCATGGACACTCTGTGTCTGTGTGTGTGTGTGTGTGTGTGTGTTATCAGTGTCAAAGACATGCAGGACATGAGGACATGGTCCAGTTCAGCCTCTCTCTGTTCGTCTCAGACATATCAGCGTCTGTCGTCAGGTAGAAAGCGCCAGTGTGGAAAAGCATCATCCAGCATATTTTTTGTCCAACATCAAAAAAATAAATGAAAATAAGCCTAGTGAATCAATAGAATTGATGGGCACACTTTAGTTTGGGGACCAGTTTTCACTATTGACTAACTCTTAACTAAGATTTTTGCCTCAAACTATTAATTTAATAGTTAGTAAAGTAGTTTTACTAATTAAATAGTTGTTAGGTATGGGGTAGAATTAAGGGATCTAAAATATGGTCATGCAGAATTAAGGCATTAATATGTGCTTTATAAGTACTAATTCACCACTTTTCAATGCTTCATTTGAGGAAAACTAATGTCAAATACACAGTGAAATTGAAAATAAAGCAGAAAGCCCTTCATGACAACCTGTCAAAATAAAAGTCTGAATTAACTTGAAGACATTATGACACAAATATATTACTATTACGTACTAAACTGTAATTCCCAAGTAATAATAATAATAATAATTTTAAGGAATATCATAAATCCAAGATATATTTCATCCGTGTTTTAAATTAAACAGTTGTATTGTGGAGCATCTTATTAAAAAAAATTAAAATATAAATGTTTTGTTGTAAATTAACTGTTCTATTTTCATGTACATTTTACATTACATTGTAAAAGACTACTTTTGCTTAAGTTGTATTAATTCATTTCAATAGACACTATATTTGTACTACATTTATATAAAATCATTAAAACACAGAATGCAGAAAATGGAACAAAAATGGAAACACACACACACAGGTTATTCATTACTTAATGTATTAGTTTTGTAGTATTGTATGTTAATTTTATTGATATGTAAAAAAAATATTTGGATTATATAAACCTAAATTAAAAGGTAGCTACTCTGTGGTGTTTAATTCTGAACAAACAATTCATTCTTGATGTCTAATAAACAGGTGGAAAGCATTTCCTGAATATCATGTTAAATACTGAAATCGTATGATATGGGAAAAAAAGTACTGCGATCATATTTTTGGCCATATCGCCCAGCCCTACTTATGAGACATAATGAAAAAAGTTACAGTGATTTCTAATAACATTACGACCAAAGTTTACAGTTTGATTTGAAAAACATACAGTAATCCCTGGTATTATCACCTCCCAATATCAGCCAATTCATTAATAAAAACACTGATTTTGCTAATAACAACTGACAGACAAAGCAGCTCGATCTGCAATATGAGTAGAATTAGAAATCGATGTGATTTGGTAAGCAGGAAAGCATGTGTTTCAGGCCCGAGAGGGTTTATGTGACATAACCAATGATTCACTATATACAAAGATTTCAACCAATGCTATAATTACTCACATCTGCATTATATTTACAAACGCTCACAGGCAGAAAGCTCATAAGAGCGTGCTCGCGATTACACGCAAGAAACGTGCGCAGACATGTGTGCGTTTGATATTTCATATTTCATTTATTCGATAACTGGCGTTGTCATGACAACAGTCCAAAAGGAGGAAGATGATAAAAGACGCTGAGATGAAATGCATATGCATGTTAAGATCCTCTTTAAATAGATCCGATGTTTTAAGCTGTTTGTTTGTTGAGGTTGGCACTTTTACAAGTTGGAAATCCATTTGTTTAATATACAAAGCAAAGATGTGAGCATAAAGCCTGCTGGATCATATTAATGCGATTTAGCTTTGAAACTGAACTCAGATTTGATTCATTCATTAAATCTAATCAGATGGACGCAATCTTGACACCCAGATGAAGTTCAAGTTTCGCACTGAAACGAATGATGAAATACATGACAACTGTGAAAACGTCCTTTGAAAACCTTCTGTTGCGCCCTGTTAATGTCCGTCTTTCCAACACAAAAATCTCAGAGAGTCTCTGTTATCTCTTTGCTCTCTGGAAGATCTTTGAAGAGCGTCTGTGTCTCTGATGGTGTCAAAGTTCCTTCACACTCGTCTGGGAGCGTGACAGGAATGAGAAAGCCTTAAAACATCTTCGGTGATGTTCAATCCGTGAAAGCTGGAAGAATAAGACTGACAGACAGAAATAAAAATGAAGAGTCTATGCTACGCCCCAATTATAATGCAGCCCCGGAGCTGGAAGAGGAGGTAGATTGCTGAGATTTAATATGGAAAAGAGTAAGCCTGAATGATATAACTGAAATATTCATGTATTATTTAAAAAAAAATTTAATATTTGTATAATATTATATTTTTTTTAAAGATCTAGTTAGTTAAATATTATATATTTTTATATTTTTCATTTTTGTGCAATAATAATAATAATAATAATAATAATAATAATAATACTTTATTTCAAGACATTTCAGAAGAACCATAATTTAACCAGATTTCAAAAATCAATCATATCAAATAAAAATATATTAATCAATAAATGAACAAAAGATTATGTAATAGAAGTAAATACTGATGGTACAAATATTTAATATATTTATAAAATATTCATTAAATTTAAATATTTAAAGTTTTTGCACTATTTAAAAATAAATAAATAAATAAAACACCCTTTTATAATTATTTCATTTCAGAACCATCATTGCAGCAAACCAGATAAAAGAAATTGCAGTAAAAACAGTAAAATCTAGTTAACTAAATGAACACAAAGAATATGTAATCTAAGCAAATATTGATGCTAAAGATATTTAATATGCATATTCAATATTTCATTTTCATATATTTTAAACAGCGGTGATATTTAATATGGCATCAAATAATGTAGCTAAAATTTGTAAATATTTCTTAGCCTTGTTTTGATATTCATTTATGTATCTCAAGGTTTATGCTTTTGGTCTGAAAGGTCTTGAAAATATTTTAGTTTTTAGAGACCAACATTTCAACCAATATATATATATATATATATATATATATATATATATATATATATATATATATATATATATATATATATATATATATATATATAAGCCACATTGCTGATGCAAATTAATCGCTGAATCAAGAGCTCTGAATCATTTCACTGAAATGGACAGTTTGAACTGAATCGAACTTAAGTCTAATGCTGTTTTTGCTGCTTGAATGTTATTAAATCATCTCTGTCTTTAGTTGCGAGACTAAGAGGAATCACAAAGCTAGTCTAATGACACAATCTTTTGGATTTGGATTTTAGGTTGTGTTTACACCGACTGGCTGCATCGATGTGTTTTATTTCCAGTTTAAACATTCAAAACATCAATCCGCAAACGGAGCTCAAGCCAATCCCAGGGTCCTCATGGTTACAAAACATGCTGCTCTGAAATGTGCATGGCACAGAGCATGTAGTGTGTGTGTGTGTGTGTGTGTGTGTGTGTGTGTGTGATGGAGTAGACAGATTCAGAGACACAGACACATATTTATAAACACACACACACTCTCACTCACACACATACACACACACTCCTCTTCTTGTAGTAGCGCTCTGTGTAAGTAGGATTTCCAAGGACTGTTTGTAAGCATATGAAGGGCTGCATTCTCTGGGTGTACGGCTGGGAGACAGCCAGTCCACACACACACATACACGTATATATTTATACACCCTTCACGTTGAACAACCAATAAGTGTCAGTTTATTAAAAACAAAATGGAGTCTCTGACAGAAGGCTGCAGACCATGAAGGCAAAAGCAAAAAAAAACAGGCTGTAAACAAGCCATAATAAATCCGCCCACTTCAGCCGTGAGGAATCCACTGAATCAGTCCACCTTAAAAGGGGCGTTCACACTCAAACAGATCTGGAGCGATAAAGCAACCACAAGTCACTCACTTTCAATTAAAGTTAGCGATTGAAACTGCGCTAACCTGCTCCGTTTGTCAGTGCACACTGGACGCGAAAATACTGTGGGACGTGAAACAAACGCAAAACACCACAAGAAATACAAATGCAATCACCAAGTGATTTCATGAGGCCCAAAATATACTTTACTGAAGAACACAGATGATTTTAACGACGGATTTTAACACAGATGATTTTAACAACGGTAGTCGTGGCCTAATGGTTAGGGAGTCGGGCTTGTAACCTGAAGGTTGCCGGTACGATTCTCGTGCCGGCAGGAATTGAAGATGGGGATTGTGAATGAACAGCACTCTCTCCACCTTCGATACCATGACTAAGGTGCCCTTGAGCAACTCACCGAACCCCTAATTGCTCCCCGGGCGCTGGAGCAAGGCTGCCCACTGCTCCGGGTGTGTGTTCACTGTGTGTGTGTGTGTGTGTGTGCACTTGGATGGGTTAAATGCAGAGCACCAATTTCGAGTATGGGTCACCATACTTGACAATACGTCACGACTTAACTTAACTTAAAAGCACAATTTCATGCATTTTTGAATTCAGATTTGTGATGCAACTATGTTTGGAACACCGAATTAAACTAAAGGGAAACTT
Source organism: Onychostoma macrolepis (assembly GCF_012432095.1). Lineage (NCBI taxonomy): Eukaryota > Metazoa > Chordata > Actinopteri > Cypriniformes > Cyprinidae > Onychostoma > Onychostoma macrolepis. The sequence goes on along the minus strand of NC_081178.1, from coordinate 3,060,331 downwards.
ATTTAGAGGCACATGGGAGACAAACACTATTCCCATTGTGTTTCTATTTGTTCCAAAAAAATGCACTATTGCATTTGCACAACTTTCAAAATAGGAAAAAGCAGTGTTTTTCCAATTTTTTGGAGGATTTTGTGATATATATACATACATATATATATATATATATATATATATATATATATATATATATATATATATACACACACACACACATGCACACACACATATATGTGCGTGTGTGTGCGCAAGCATGTATGCATTAATCTATTAAGTCTATTTAGAACATTAATAATATTTGAAAAAAATGTTACATAATGTATATACACATACTTATATATTTATACATCCACAAAAAAGTGTGGATACAAAAATACATTTTTACCACATACACACACACCCAAAAATTTTGTGTGTGCGTGCATATATATATATATATATATATATATATTTTTTTTTTTTTTATAATCATTTTACAAAATGTTGAAAACTCTTAATTATAGTGGAAATACATTACTACAGTCTGTGAAATGGGTCCGTTTAGAACAACGCACATATGCACTGCATTGCCACAAGGGGTGCTATAGCATGCATTAGCATAACAATATTTCCTTCTATGGTACGTTTCTTTCAGGTCCACCACTTTGGATGGAAAATGTTAACTCAAGTCAACATGTTTATAGTTAGCTTTCTGAATAATAACAAAATCTGGTTTACTGACGCAGACATTTGAAAAAAGCTTGAGTAATGAGGTCAGGTACAGCCACAGTAACAAAGAAAACACGTCAAGTGTGTGCAAAAAATGGCATGCTCGCAAAGCTATACTTAACGAGGAATCATTAATTTGACAGCAGAAATACAGCAGCTGAATCAGCCATCCACCTGCGCAGCCACTGCAACAACAAACCCCAAACACTCGGCCGCAAGTACACTAGCTCAACCCAAAGCAATAAAATCAATCAGTGCGGGTCAGTAAGTGCAGCCATATTATTTAAGACTGATGAATAGAGCAGCTCACTGTGAGCGCAGTAAATGTATACAGCCATACGTCAACACACCGCCACTGCAGTCGCTCAGCTACAACAACACTCAAATAAAACATCACGCTCTATAAGACTTTTTCAGTGCAGGATTTAAAAAAATATGACAATGCAGGATTAAAGCAACAGTTACTGAATCATCTTGTCATCATGTTACGGTCATCATGTTTTTCCAAACCTGTTTGACTTTCTTTCTTCCATCAAACATAAAAGAAGAAATTCCAAAGGCTGCACTGGTCGCTGTTTTCCATGCGATTACAATGAATGGAGACTGAAGCTTTAAAGCTTTAAATAAAGGATACTTACCCCTAATTTAAGTCACTATTAAGGGTGTGTGACATTTCAAAAAATAAATAAAATAAAATAAAAAATAAATAAATAAAAATTGCAATATATTCTGGGATTTTTAGATAATGATAACCAAACAATATTTATCTAAGTGTGTTTTTGTTCTGGTACCTTGGCTGATTTAGGAGCATCGCTGCCAGTAGGTGGCAGCAAGTCAAATGATTCGTTCAAAAAGGCTGATTCATGATGTGATTCATTCTAAAACAGATTCATTCATGAACAAATCATCGCAGTGTTTCTGAGACGCACAAATGTTCTGCTATGGCTTTGTTTGGAATTATTTTCATTGGCGAAACAGAAAAAACAGACACTACTGAACTTTTAATAATGAATTTTGTGAACGGATTCACTGAAAATATGCAACTCTAATGATTCACTCAAGAACTCATGAACATGTCTAGGAGAGTTATATTAGAGAATAACAACTTAAATTTAACGTAAAAGCGTCTTCGGAAGACTTGAAAAACATGCATCAATCAGATATACTACTTTTATGATGGTTTCCTTTTTGAAGCTACCAGTACAATTCCTTATTTTTTCTCTATTTTGTTTCACTGGAAAAAGAAAATCAAGTTTGGAACAATATGAGAGTGCATAAATGATTTTTGGGTAAACTAAATCCTTAAAATGCAATTTGTAAAGCCATTGAAAGATATGATTTAATGCTCATACTGTAATTGACAAACACACATCTCTAATCAATTAATAACCAATCAGAGAGAGGATGAATGGAAAATTATTCATAAACTTTGTTTAATCAGCCGTCTGCTCTATAATAAAAAAAAGATTTTTAGAAGTTGTAAATAAACCAAAGATTATTTAAGTATACATTTTACAAGAAAATGTTTTATTCAATGTTACACTGCAATCTTTGTGAAATTTACTAGCAATATGAGTGAAAATCATTTCAAATAAAATTCTTAACCAATTTCTTCTGAAAAAGAATCTAAGTGTTACTTGACAACAAAAACTGCAAAAGTGTTGCTATGTGGTTGTTAGAATGTTGTTAAATGGTTGCTAGGATGTTTGTTTACGGCCTCTCATGAAAATGCTGCAGAAAGACACACACACTGAACTACAAACGAGTAATCGAATTAAATCAACAATATCCAAAAATGAAGTCAACATTCTCATATTTCTTAACTCAATCCTGCTCAGCATCTCTTTCTCTTTTGCCGATCCCATCCCCCTCTCATAAACCCTCTTTCATCTCTTATTTTTGGTAAAAAATGTGTGAATCACATGTCGGGTCTGGCTGATGTTTACTGCATGTCTGAAATGAAACATGTTTGTTGATTTTAGCTGTTAGTCTGAACACAAGTTCTCATGGGACCCAACTGATTCGATAAAGACTGAGCGATGGTTCCGTTTATCTAATTCAAATAATTTATTCGCATTCACACATGCAAAAACATTCAGCCAAACATGCATTTCATTCATCTTCAGACTAATGCAAACATAGCTTTAATGGAGAGTTTACAAACACTCGTGCTTTACCAAAACTTAACCTGCAGCGAAGTGCACCAACTAAACTGTTTTATTAGCGTTCTGTTAGGAAGACACGTCAGATAAAACACAGACAGAGTGAAACGGAAAAGAAAAGAAGGACAAACTTCAGAGGGAAGAGTGTGAGGATGAGTTTGGGAGCGACGCCCCACATCTAAATACATAATGAGCCTTAATGGCCGTCGTTTCACCACGTAACCAGCAGCAACCACTGCTTCGAGGAAAAAATGTCCAGCCTTTCGCCTCTCGAGTGTGTGTGTGCGTTTGAAGAAAACAGCACAAACAAAAGAAATGACACTCGCTAAACGTCATCGTTTCTTCTAGAGTTTTCTTTCTTCACCTATCAGCAATGCTCGTCTTCTGTGCATTTGTAGTTTCTGTAAATGTTCTGTAAGTGTTTGTGCTCTTAATGAAGGCGTGTGATGATCTTGAGTTTGGTTCAGTATTTAAAGACAGACTGACAGACAGAGTTTGTGCCTATTCAGCACTGCCATCTAGAGCTCTGCTTACACAACTACACACACACACACACTCAATGACCTCTGAAAATCAAGCATTCAGGGTGAAAATCCTGCACTAAATGTACTGAGAAAATTACTCTCTCATAAAACTGATTCTACAAACATTACCCTGGAAAAAGAAAAAATCTCTCTGAATTATAGCAATATTATCATTAAAAATGCATCTTACGATAAGATTAATTCAGCTTATTTTAGGAATTTTTTTATTTGCATTATTTTAGTATGATAAACCTTTTAACAGACAATCTCACGAAACCTGATAAAAAAAATGTCCAGGTCATATTTTCAAAATAAATACATACATACATACATACATACATACATACACACACACATATATATATATATATATATATATAAATATTTGTTGTATTAAAATTAACAACTAACTAAAATTAAATGAGTTGAAATACTAAAAATATAAATAAAATAAATACAAATAAAAGCTTACATTAATTTAATAATAAAAAAAAGTTATTTTAAAATATTAATAAATACTATATTTATATAATAATACTAAAATAACACTGCCTTTATGTTGAACATAGATGTATTCAAATATTGTTTGGGGTGAAATATGACCTGGACATGTATTTGTGAGAAACGAATACATTTTAGTCCAACCTGGATGCACGAGAACTGTAAAGTATCATTGCAGCATTAAACATAATAATTATCATGATTTCTTAGCTCTATTTCCCATGCAAACACAACTTTAAAATACATACTATATGCATGTGCTCTATAAATGAAACAAATCCAGCCTTACTGCATCACCGTGCATTAAATAAAACATCTGATTAATATATGACAAATAACTGCCATGAATATCCATAATGAATTATTCAAACATCCTCCTGATGGACCCGCCGCTGTCATTTATCTCCACATACAGATCGAGCAGAAGAAGTTCACTAGACGTCCACAGACTGTGTACAATCATCCAGCAGGCCATTCAAACAGGAGGCTAATGCACAGCAAAAGCTTTTCCCAGCCATTTTCTCCAACAAATCTCTGACTTTAAGCCGGCAGTTGTCGGCAGACGGCCAAAGCGCTGTTTATTTGTACAAATACTGTAACAGCTAAGCTGTCTGAAAATAAAGCGTTCTGCAACCCTGGAAACGGTTCTGAACGTGTCAGCGTGGTGAAAATTATTAAACCATACAGTACAGGAAAAACAAAATAATCTGCTTACTGTACCATGACACTCCTACACTGAAAATGAATGATTCAGGAGGAAAAGGGCTTAGAAAATGCACATATAAGAAGGGATGAGATGGTAAGAGTAGTGGACTACTCATTCAACTTCTCAGTCAATCTAACCATCTCTGAAAATCCCATTTAAAGCCCTGCTGATGCAGCCATCAAAGTGCTTTTCTAACAAATTGACCGTTTGCAACAATACATTTCAAGACAATTACTGTCTGACTTGATATTGCCTGCTGTGAGCAACATTTCTGTTTTTATACATAGCCTGTACATCACCATTTGTGTGACGACAATAATGCTCTTGTGCAAGAGCTTATAATTATCTTTTATCTATCACTTACCGGACTGAAAGGCTGTGTTCAATATAGCGCTAAAAAAATGACCATCTTAGTTATACAATATTAAAGAAGTTAAGATAATTAACCACACACAGACGTCTTACCCCTAAACACAGACGACTCATTAGGTCCAGAGAAGAGCCCATCCTGACACACAGTCTGGTTTTGTCTCCAGCTTTCTGAAGGCTCTCCGCATGTCAGGTTGCATTGGAACACCTGAGCCTCTATTACACGACGCAGGCAGGTAATGAGGGCTCGACTTTCATGCTATTATACACACTGCATTAAATATTCATACAAAACCCTCTGTGTGCATTTTGAAACACAACTTTAGGGAATTACTTCACCCAAAAATGAAAATTCTGTTCTTATTTACTTTATGTATTTAATATAAGTGTCTTCTGTTCACAAAAGCCGCATTTATTTGATTAAAACTGCAGTAAAAACAGTAAAAGTGTGAAATATTATTACATTGTTTTCTGTTTGAATATATTGTAAAATGTAATTTATTCATGCGATGCAAAGCTGTATTTTCAGCATCATTACTCCAGTCTTCAGTGTCACATGATCCTTCAGAAATCATTCTAATATGCTGATTTGCTGTTCATTATTGTTGCTCAAATATTAAAAATGGTTATCAATAACCATTATCAACACTAAAATATTTTTGCCACTTAATATATTTGTGAAAACCGTATTCATTTTTTTTTTTAGGACTCTTTGATGAATAGAAAGTTCAAAACAACAGCACTTATACCAATAAATGTCTTTACTGTCACTTTTGATGCATTTAATGCGTCCTTGACGAATAAAAGTATTCATTTCTTTTTTTCTTTGTTCTTTTTTTTTTTTTTACTTACCCTAAACTTATGAAGTAGTGTATAACAATTTCCACAAAAATATTAAACAGCAAAACTATTTTTTAACATTGATAATACTCTAAAAATGTTTCTTGAGCAGCAAATCAGCATATTAGAATGATTTCTGAAGAATCATGTGACACTGAAGACTGGAGGAATGATGCTGAAAACTCAGCTTTGATCACAGAAATAAATTACATTTTAAAATATATTAAAAAAGAAAACAGTTCTTTTAAATTGTAATAATATTTTACTATTTTAGCGTATTTTTAGATCGAATAAATGCATCCACAGTGAGCAAAAAAGACAACAACATTTTGTCTTTTAAAAATGTTTAAAAAACCTTAATTAATCCAAGTCTCAAATATCATTTGTGATAGCATTTCATTTCAAGTTTGCATAAAAATGACTTTTGAGCGCTTCAGCAAAGAAAAACTTTAGGGTTCCATAGAAATAAATAACCACACAGAGATTTTGAACAAAACGAGGTTGAGTAAGTAATGACCGAATGCTCACTTCCAGGTGAACTGTCCCTTTAAAGAAGCTAAGTTTGGACACAGAACTACTCACAAACTTCCTCTTCAGTTTGACTTTGGGATCTGCGAAGCTCCTCCCCTCTGGCTGGGCGGGTTCAAACTCCGCCTCTCCCAGGTGATCATCAGCCGAGATGCTTTTCCTCAGATACGCCGCCCGCCGCCGGAAATGTGAGAACGGCGACTGAGAGCGCGGCCGCGGGTCCCCGGCACCCGGAGCCACGTCTGCCTCGTTTTCATCTTCCAGCTGCCACATCTCGCCTGAGGACGGACACATGGGCACGATTCTGATCACACATCACTGAAATATCACACACGGCATATTTAACCTTATATTGCCGCTGGATATTCCCAGGCAGCCGGCTAGATCTGTGACTCTCAGATGAGGACGTTAGGGAGCTGTCAGGCCGCTGGAACAGAGTTATTCATGTTTATTAGACTTGAGTCAGTCAAATCTGGGTCAGAGTTTCTAGCAGATATTACGGCCCTCATTTGGCATGATCCCAACATAATGAGCACGTCAAACACGCTGGGTGAGACGGCTGGGATTCGTTGTGTGTGTGTGTGTGTGTTGAAACGGCACCATGCTCCACTGTTGGCGATGGCGGTTGCTAAGCAACTAGAATGGGGAGAAAGCCAAAGACTTTAGGTTTAACATTTGAGAGACAGTGAAAAAATCCTTCACAGAAGCTTTACACAAGAGCAGCTCAGCTGTGAGAATCGAGGAGAAAAGCGTGAGAAAGAGAGAGAGGGGGGATTTGGCCAAGCAGTGCGGGCTGAAGTAAATATGGAGTACGCGCAGACGGCAAATGCGCTAAACAATCGCACATGGCGTAAAGCTCACACATGTTGTGAATGGAATGTGCCGCGTGGAAGCTTCCCGTTCCAGACGTCGTCCATTCACAACTACACTGCCAGTTCTATCAATTCTGTCTCTGTCTCTCGCTCGCTCGCTGATGTTTTAATCACAGTTATTCATTTTGCTCAATAGAGTAACTGATGGACAATTGTGCATTCAAATGCTGAAGCTATTCAGACTGAAAGAAAAGAGAATGAATTTGACAAAACATATTGCATTCTAAAATCAAAAGAAAGAAACTAAAAAAATTATGTTTTGCATGAAGGAAATGCAGCCCATTTTTGGACCAATAAGAGTCCAAAAGACAGTGTTGCTATTGTTAACTAAAACGTTTCAAAATTGGTTTTGTTATTTGGAAAAAAAAAATGAAAAAAATAACAAAACAAAAAAAACATTTAAATGTTATTTTGGCAACTAATTAAAATAAGTTGAAGTACTAAAATTACTACTAACTAATGCAAAAAAAATTAAAATATAAATATTAAAGCAATAAGATATGTATTTATTTAAAAATCTAAGAAGAATTACAAAAGCACATAAAATTATTAAAACTGAAAATATAAACATAAAAGCCAATTCAAGATTTCTAAATCAAAGCATCCTAAAATCAAAAGAAATAAATCTCAAATTATATTTTAATTATAATATATTTTTAGCAACAAATTCACATTTCTGTAATGCAAAAAATATGAATATTATAGTTTATTATATATTATTGTATTGTGAACAATTATGTAATATTTAAATTGTACATTAATATAGTAGTATTTGATTTACTACCTTTAATTAATGCTTATTTAATTAACAAAATCAACACACTATAGTAATTGTTATGAATGTAAAATGGGAATCAACACTAAGAATAAATAGAATTTTATAATACAGAATGATTAATTATAATATACAATTATTTTATCAAATATACAGTATTTATAATGTAATTTTGTTTTTTAAAGAAAGTACTGGACTCATTTTTGAGGAAACATTGAAAACAAAATCGAAATGTTCTTCATTAAAAATAAATCATTTTCATTTGATTTCAGGGTGAAATGTGAGCTTTCCATGGGATTCACCCAAGAACAGAGCTTTTTTCCCCCTGCGTCTCGTCTATTTCACAGCAAAAGTTATGTTTTGCCAACATAGCTGTGCAGTTTAAATAAACACAAACACACACACAGTACCTGCAGGAGGCAGCGTACATGCTTCAAGACCACCAGGGCTGGAGGGAGCACGCGGGCGCTGTTTGCGTTCACAAACGTTCTCCGACTGCTGCACACGGACGGCAGCTGGGGACTGAGGGATGCTAGGTAACGTCCTGGATTTGGCCAAGAGAGGCCTTTGTAGCCGTCGCTCCAAAGACCTGGAGCACAAACAATCAGAACCAATAATACATCAATAATCAATCACAATCCCATTCATTAAAATGCACACATGTCTGAAATAAACTCAATAATAAAATAAACAATCAATTCCAAGCAATGCTTGTACTGCATAATGTTTTACATTGTATGCATGTGTGTGGCTGTGTAAACACTTGATTTATGATATTTTCTATTAGATTATTTATGCATTTGTTATTCATCTATTGCTATGGTTTAATAATTAGTGCAACTATACTTAATGCTTGGAATTAAATAGTTTTAATGTGTCTCAAGACAACTAAAACACTTTGTCCTAATCGCTGTGTAAGGTTTGCATGCATTACATGAACACATTTGGATCGGTCTGTCTGTAAGGTTACAGTAATATTAAAAACATTATTTTTCAAGCGTGCAAGATGGAGTGTAACAGCATGTGAAGATTTGGCTGTATTCGTGTGTGAATGTCTGGCAACGACGGAGCAGCAAATTCCAAACTGCATGAGGAAATTCTACAGCAGAATGTGACGGCGTCTGTCTGTGATCTGAACAGGCGTCGGGTTATGCAACGCGATTTCCATCCAAAACACTGGAGTAAATCAAAGCTACAGCACAAACAGAAGATTTTCTGCATTTTATAAAGTCCAGATACAATAATCTTGCTACAAAACATCCCAAAAACTACTGAAACACAGAAATAATGGAAAGTCACAGCGCAGATGTGAACAGCAGCTGCAGAGAGTTTGATTGAGGTCTGTGCCAGTAAATATACTTCACTATTGATCAAATATTAAAGGCTGCATATGGTTTTCCCATCATTAGTCAAGCTTAGTTAAACTATTCATTTAATAAAGCACTGGCTATGCAAAACTGACCAATGTTACAACTGATGACATTAAATTTATCAAGACCATTCAGATCAAATTATGGACTTGAATTAAATTTGAAGTAATAAAGAAAATGTGATTTAATCAATACTCACTAATGAGTTTAATAAAGAAAGATGATAAATACCAGAGCAGAAAATAAAAACAAGTGACCATTCAATTTTTAATACATGTTCCTGATCTTATTGTGATTCATCGGTGTACGTTATTCCAAATTAAACAAGAAAAAAATGTTTGTCTTTGTAATCTTATATCAAAATGTAATAACTTGCTCTGACTCTGAAACGGTGTCTCTCTTTGGTTGACATCAGTGTTTTTCCAACTTCTCCCCTGCAAACACCTGGCTTCATTATGTTTTTTCTGAGTTTTCATGATCCCATCAAATCAATAGAGAAAAACAAATCCTGTCCTACATTTTTTTTTCTAATTTAATACCATGTTTCACTTGTTATATGTTCTCACAGAGCACAGACTTTAAAATGACAGAACTGGCAGATTTGTTGTTAAGTAAAATTTAAAGCTAAAAATCATTTTCATTGAAATAAAGCTAAAAATAAAATATAAATATTAGATGAAAAATGTAAACTTAAAGTTGAACATTTAAAAAATTGCCTTGATTTTTAGGCAGTATTCTTATTAAGAAAATGTAAAGCAAAATGTTACTGTAATGTGAAAAACTATATATTATTTAAATTGTAGAGTAATGTTTTATATGGCAGTATTTTCTTTTTCAATTAACTTAAATATTGCCTTGGTCAGAAACTGAAATAAAAAGTTGAAGCTGAAATGCTGAAATTTCTACAACTAAAGCTTGAATAAATATAAATTAAATCTAAATACAATTTTTAAAATAATGAATAATAAGTGACAAAAGCACACAACAAAATTACTAAAACTTAAACTAAAATATAAAAATAAAAGCTCATTCAAAATGATTATAAATACTATAACTGCATTTAAATTTCCCCTAATGTGTTAAAAAAATAAAATCTTCAAATTAGGAACAACATGAGGATGAGTAAATGATATCATAATGTTCGTCCCTCTACATTTCCTGCAGCTCAGCTATTTCTCCTGAGAAAAAGGCTCCAATAATCACACATGTGAGTCTCAGATCAGATCTCAAAAATGTGTCAATTTGTGCTCAAATTTGCGAAGACAGCAACATCTGCGATCAAAAATAAAAAATTTCTATATGAACTCATCAGCTCCACATTCATTCACATTTGCTGTTCTATACTCTTACTGTACAGTCTCACTGGTGTTTTTATTTCTCCAAAGGAATTTTACAAGCAAACCAGAACATAATGTAACAAACACCTGAGCAACAAAGACAAAGACACCAGACTGCATTCACAGATTTGATGTATGAGCATTTACACCTTTTCAAAGGTTGATGACTACAACATTCAGATGAGTCCGATCAATCCCTGCCAATCACAGCTCCCCGTCTGTTCCCTCACTCTAAACTCTCTCCTTTCATTGGCTGCTCATTTGTCTCATACCGCCCTGTTCTGTCCGCACACTGACCAGATGATTTCTGCCCCGTCCAGGTGAACTGACCGCACTTTAACCCTCCAGGACACACTACACACGTCAAGCACTCTTAGCCAAATGAAAGAAGTCTCAGATTGTCCTTGAAGTCTTGATTATCCTCTATATTTATGACTGATTTTTGAATGTGCTTATCTTGTTTTAAGGTAATGCCACATGAAACATGTTAAATGTCAGCATTACTGTAATATTAACCAATCACACCTGTCATCTTCAAAATAAAAGTCTGAAATCTCAGGCAGCAGGACACACATGCATCCATGCACACAGAACACACACGCTCAAACCGCGCTCTGATTTTGGAGTACCTGGCCTCGGCTACCGTGCAGCAGTAACTGCCGCTGCGACGGCCGTCCCTCCGAGCCATGAGCTCATCCCTGGAACGCCGACGGTTAAAGTAATCCGTAAGTTTCCCGAAACTTGCCATTCTGTCCCTCGCGTCCACGTTCTGCTGTTATTCCACGAGCGGCTGTGTCATAATCCTTCACTCACATCCCCACGATTCCCACAGAAACAGCAGTGAACGCAGAGCAGCAGCAGTCGCGCATTCACACACTGAAAATAGCCACGCTTATAAACTTCCTTCAAAAGCAGTCTGCAACGAGACGGATGCGAGTGAGTTTAGTGTGTCTTTCAGCATTCTCCCTCCGGAGCATCATCAGTGCTGCGGCAACATCATCAGCATCCTGCATCTCTCGCTCTCACTCAGCCACTCTCTCGCTCTCTCTCTCTCTCTCTCTCTCTCTCATAAATGCGTGCCGAACGCTCTGAAAGAACTAATATGATCTAGAGCAGAGGAGGAGCAAAAAATGAATGAGTAAAGATGAAAAAGGAATCAGAGAAAGGCAGCGACGCTGCTAGAACGAGTGATTTTTGCCAACTGTTCTGCATTCAGAACGACGCATCTCTATTTGTGTGTGTGTGTGTGTGCGTGTGCGTGTGAATCCTGCTTTGATAAAGACGGCAGCTTGGGCTGCACTTCAGAGAGTGGAGTTCATAAAATCAATACGGGCTGAGGAAGGGAGAGCATTGCTTATCTTTTTGTGCTCCAGTTCATCTATTACATCCCTTTTTTCTTTAACGTCTTGGCTGGATATTGAAAGCAAATTAAAATGCAACGTAAAAAATGAAAAAAGGTAAAAGATTGCATCATTAGCTGGCCCAATTTTGCCTGCTGCAAGCAAAACTGAGTGCACATATATTGCACACTGATGGCAGATTTACAGGGCTGTGTCTGCCGCTCTCATTGAGAATAAATTGTGTTCTAGCATGCAACTTTGTCCAGCATATTTTCCTCCCCACAGCATCTCGCTTCTGCTACTGTCTGCGATTTTGCTCTCCTGATAGAAGCTAAATATGGTGGGGATGGATGTAACAGAATGTATATACAGGTCATGTTAATCGAGGGAGTGAAATCAACCAAACTATCAAAGTAAATGCAATCAAACGCACCAAAGCCCAATCATTATGTATTTTAAGCTAAGTCTGCGTGACTTCATTGCAAGACTCTTGCTTACTGACAATATAAAGTTTCTGCACGGTTTTCATTTTAAATGCAGTTTTAGTCATTTTAACAGACAGATCACCCAAAATTCAAAATTTTCAACCTCATTCCAAACATATATGACTAAATTAAAACCGATTCAGTGCCATTTCTTTTAAATTGCATGAAAATTGGTGAAAAGGGTAAAAGGGTGATGACACAAAAAAATCTCATTTACACTAGCATTTAAAAGTTTGAGGTCATTAAGAAATGTATACTTTTATTCAGCGAGGATGCATTAAATTGATCAAAGTGAAAGTAAATACATTTACAATGTCACAAATATTTCTATTTCATATTTCAAGTGCTGTTCTTTTCAAATTTCTATTCATCAAAAAAAATCCTGAAAAATGTATCATGGTTTCTTCAAAAAAATTCAGCAGCACAACTGTTTTCAACACTGACAATAATCAGAAATGTTTGAAATATTTGAGCAGCAAATCAGCTGACACTGAAGACTGGAGTAATGATGCTGAAAATTCAGCTTTGGTCACAAGAATAAATTACATTTTACAATATATTCACATAAAAAACAGCAATTTTAAATTATATTTTAAAAAATATTTCAGAATATTTTTACTGAATTTTTAAACAAATAAACCCAGCCTAGGTGAGCAGAAGAGACTTACTGACCTCAAACAGTAGTATATATTGAATGGACAGTATAGAATGAAATAGTCTGCAATGCATTAGGCTATATGAATTTGTAAACTAGGAATTAGGTGGATATTTGCAATAAAAGCATCACAGAGTTCATGAGCGCATAAAATAGAAATGTGTGAACATCACAGACAAGGGCTCTGAGCATGTGTCATACATCTCGGGTTAAAAAAACCCATGCTGGTAACAACAATAGAGATGATGATGGTGATATCTGCTGCCTTTGGAAGAAACATCAAAAATAGCACATATGTGCAGCGATCAATACAGCTTCAGATCACAGCTGTGTGCGGTGTGCTAACCTGACTCTCTCATATCAAACATCCAACCCTGTGCAAAATGAAAACAATATTTCATATGATACTATGCTTGTCTGAGCATCATGACCAGCACAACACAGCTTGACCAGTGATGCGAGTTTGGGGAGGGACTATCCGTTTGTCCGACCAATGAGAGAGGTGCGGAATGTTCGGGAAACTATCCACTGTTTTTAGAATTCTACACTGCAATTTTAAAAAACACAACGTCACTGGCAGTTGAAATTAATTAATATGTGGAGTACTAACTGTAACAAAAAAAAAAACTTTCAAATATTAGTACATGACCTCCATATAAGTGTTCTGACTGACGACTGCAATGACTGCATGTTTATGGCAAAAGTAGCACATCATATTCTCTGCATACAGAAAATGTGAATACTGAGCACAACATTAATACTGCATACTACAAAAACAGTAATAATACCATTGTGTTATGCTGTTCCAAAGACTGATAGACACATATGAAGAAGGAACATTGCCCTCTAGTGTCTTCTGCTCTCTTTCTTACAAAACACACTGGATGAGCCAGCACGTTGTTTTTAAATCACAGATCATTGATGCTGCTGATTTTGGTGGCAGTTTGTCTTGAGGCTCTATCGCTGGATCCTGAGGACTGCTCATGTACACACTACTAGAGGAACAAGCATGGATTTAATACAGCAGTACGGCCCAGACACTAACTTGTTCCTCATGGTTAATGGCGTAGTTGACCCAAAAATGAAAATTTGCTGAAAATGTTCTCACCCTCAGGCCATCCAAGATGCAGATGAGTTTGTTTCTTGATCAGAACAGATTTGGAGAAATGTAGCATTACATCACTTGCTCACCAATGGATCCTCTGCAGTGAATGGGTGCCGTCAGAATGAGAGTCCAAACAGCTGATAAAAAAAAAATCCACACCCCTCCAGTCCATTAATTAACATCTTGTGAAGTTAAAAGGTGTGCGTTTGTAAGAAACAAATCCATCATTAAGACGTTTTAATTTTTTAGACGGTCACTTCTGGCCAAAACATCTATAGTCTATAATCCATAATAAAGCCTCCCTGTTGTCATCTCAAAATCCACTCACATATTTGTTTAGGACTGTTTTGGCTAGTAAACAGTGCTTGATCTGTGCATATTTCTCACTATATTCAGACAAGACAGCTTTTCACTTGAGAAAGCAATGCTAGAGGACTAAAGGATTTTAGTCGGAATCAATGGTTTGAAGTCTTAATGATGGATTTGTTTCTTACAAACACAGCTTTTGGATTCACAAGTCATTAATTGATGGACTGGAGTGGTGTGGATCATTGTGATGTTTTTATCAGCTGTTTGGACTCTCGTTCTGACGGCACCCATTCACTACAGAGGATCCACTGGTGAGCAAGTGATGTACTGCTACATTTCTCCAAATCTGTTCTGATGAAAAAAACTCATCTACATCCCGGATGGCCTGAGAGTGCATACATTTTAAATAAATTTTCATTTGAGTGAACAATTCTTTTACATTGTACTTAACACCTACACTGAATCTACAAATGGGCTGCAGTGGGTGGGATGATGATGAATGAGTGGTAGGAGGAGCTAAAGCCAATATCGTCACCTTTAACCAGCTTCAACTCACGAAACGCTGTGCCTCATCGTGTGACGCTAGAAGTGTTTCCCTTTATAGACATGATGGGTTTTAAAATCAAACACTAATAGAAATGACACTCAGTCTGGGACTGTGATGCCCTCAGGAAGTGCATGCATTATTTCATCAATATTGCGTCAATAAATTTGAGCTTAATTAGGCATCTCAGTAAAGGGCCTGAATTTTTATGTTAATTAGAGAAAATCAAAGAAAAATATCCTGTTTTTTATGGATGCACATTTTATGGCAGATACTGAGGAGCAATGTTCCTGTTATGCATGACAATTAACCAGTATAATGAGAGATATTATGCCTGTCTTAAAACAAAAATACCATTCAGTTTAGTAATAACATGCGTCAAGTGAAATAAGGCATTAAAACAAATGTAAAAAAGTTAAATGTATACTACCAATCAAAGTTTAGGGTCAATATATATTACATTATATATATATATATATATATATATATATATATATATATTTTTTTTTTTTTTTTTTTAAGAAATTAATACTTTTATTCAGCAAGAACACATTAATTAGATCTAAAGTGAGAATAAAGACATTTAAAATGTTACAATAGACTTCTATTGCAAATGAATGTTTTGTTCCTTCTATTCATCAAAAAATCCTGAAAAAAAGGTTTCAACAAAAATATGAAGCAGCACAACTGTTTTCAACACTGATAATAATCCAAAAATGTTCCTTGAGCAGCAAATCAGCCTATTAGAATGATTTCTGAAGGATCACGTAAGGGTTGGACAATATGGCCAAAATTGATATCACGATATATTTCTTAATTTCGGTCGATACGATATAATTCTGATATCGATATGAGGACTATTAAAAAAAGCCTCATAAAAACTGCCAAGAATGCCCACAACAGATGTCTGTACAAACAGCACAAATTAATTAACGTTCACCTTTTATTTGTATTTAGCCTTCATACAAACAAGAAATGTGAAATCATTGTCAAATAAACTCACCTTATTAATATTAAAATCTTTAACTTCAAACTATAGGCTAACATACACTACCAGTCAAAGGTTTTTGAACAGTAAGATTTTAGTTTTTTAAAGAATTCTCTTCTGCTCACCAAGCCTGCATTTATTTGATCCAAAATACAGCAAAAACAGTAACATTTTGAAATATTTACCATTTAAAATAACTGTTTTCTATTTGAAAATATTTTAAAATGCAAGTTATTCCTGTGATTTCAAAGCTGAATTTTTAGCATCATTTCTCCAGTCACATGATCCTTCAGAAATCATTCTAATTTCTGATTTGCTGCTCAAAAAACATTTATTATTATGTTGAAAACAGCGGAGTAGAATCTGATTCTCTGCCAGTAGGAGGTGCTTTGAGAGTGGCAGAACTAGCGGTTTCCCCGGTAACGGCTGTAATCTAAGCAGCTCCGCTCATGAACACTACTTTATCAGATAAAATGAAAATGCCATCAAAACTATTCTGAAGACAGTATGTTCCCTTCAGAGATACATTCATGTAAATCACCCGCTTTTTGAAACGTGTAGTGCTCATGTTTATTCAACGAAGTCAAACGCACAAATAAATCAATGTATGGGAAACACTGGTAAAGTATATCGAAATATTGGAAATGTGTTTAAAAATCATATCACCATTATTGAAAAAAATTATATCGCGATACATATTCATATTGAATTATTGTCCAGCCCTAGATCACGTGACACTGAAGACTGGAGTAATGATGCTGAAAATTCAGCTTTAATCACATGAATAAATTACATTTTACACAGAAAACAGCTATTTTAAATTGTAATAATATTTCATAATATAACCATTTTTATTGTATTTTTGATTAAATAAATGCAGATTTGGTGAGCAGAATAGACTCTTTTAAAAACATTAAAAATGATCTCACCAACCCCAAACTTCTCGTCACGCTTGTCATATATATATATATATATAGGCAAAGTAGCCTAATAGTGTAATCTATTAACTACGCATAAAAACCCGTCTTTTTACTTAAGTACCAGATATGGGTGTCATGCCATAAAATATTTTTAATACGACTGACTTTGTATTTAATATGAATTTAATAGAAACATTGTAATGTACTAATTATAACTCTTTCATTGTACAGAAAGCAAAGAACATTTACATTATCAAAGAACATTTTAAGCACTCTCAAAAACACTGAAGCCGTTTACACTGTGAAATTAATATCCTACTTAGGCCTACATCGTATGTACATCTGCACTGACGCTCGAACGCTGATTTGAATTTTTCTAATAACGCCAGTGTGATTGTATGAAATATAAAAATATTATTTGGCTGTTTTTTGTCTTTTGGAAGCTGCATTCAAAATCTACTTGGCTCAAAAATCAGTTTGAATGGGCATGACGCCTCTGGTATAAACAGTGTAGAGTTGTGATCAACCCTTATGGGTTACTAGTACTAAAAGGAGAAGTGACTGATGGATGATATATGATACAGACCAATGCCATTTAAATGAAGATGTTCACTTAAACTCAGTTGATATTTTTACACAATATTTAATTGAAATTCACACTAACATCTAAAAGAAAATTGGTAGTTTTTGAAACCGACAGACGGGAGGGTTAATATTCGTTTTAATCAGCCAATTCTGATAATCTCAACATGGCCAAATATTGGCTGATTTATAGACGTCTGAATAGACGTCTAAAAGCACAGTACATCAAGGCCTATCTTTAGGGCTTTTAAACATGATGAATATTGATGTGCGTGTTAATGAAATGCAAAACGTGAAGACTTACTCCATCAGCGTGTCCGTACTGAATACATCAGCATAACAGCCTGCGAACATCACGCCAGACACATCCTGAGAGAAACACAGACACACACGGTTAGGTTTACACACAGGAAAAGAGGAATCATCACTAGAGTTGTTCCTCTTCACCTTTAAATTTGTAA